>NC_069002.1:37506089-37524016 GCF_001194135.2 Octopus bimaculoides | reverse complement strand
TCAATGTAAGTGACTCCCCCCCCCACCTCAAAATTTTACTGGCCTTGTATCAAAATCAGGAAGAAATATTATTATTATTAAGGCAACAAACTGACACAATTATTAACACGTCAAACAAAATGTTGTGTGGCATTTCTTCTGGTTCTTTATGTTCTGGGTTCAGATCCCTTCCGAGATCAAACTTTACTTTTCATCCTTTTTTGGTGTTGATAAAATAAAATACCAGTCAAATGCTGAGGTTGATGAAACCAACTAAACCCCTCCCCTAAAGTTGTTGAAACTTGAAACCATTATTATTAGGGGGGGGGGATAGCGGAATCGGGAGAGCACTGCATAAAATGCCCTGTGGTATTTAATTTTGAGTTCAAATTCTGTTTAGATCAGTTTTTTCTTTTCATTCTTCCAGGGTCCATAAAATAAAGTACTTGCCAAATATTGAAAGTCAGTCAAATCAACTATACCTACCTGCAAAATATGTGACCTCTGTTATTGCTTTTCAAGAAAAAATAATCCTTTGGTAAGAACTGGACCACATCTCTGTATTTATTTTCTTTCTTTGTTGATTGTCCATGTGATAAATCCCAAGCTATTTTTTATCTGCTAAATTATATTATGTGATAAGCACCAAGCTACTGTTTGAACTGCTAAATTTATTCTGAGATAAAAATTGTGTTCTATACAACATTTTTGCTGTCCTTTTATTCAGTATTTATGTGTTATTCTACTTCAGCTCATGACATTCCTGATCTTTAATCAAAACCGTTCCATCCATGATCAACCCAGCTTTTTCTAGAAAGTATATATCAAGGACTACACACACGTACATATATATATATATATATATATATATATACATACATACAAGGTGTCCACAACGTCTGGGTACATGGAGTAAATAAAATCATAACATAGACAATTAAATATAAGATATAATAATTTCTTAAAGTATGTGTTAATCTCCATGTACCCACCCTTTGTGGACACCCTGTATATATGTGGCTGTGTGGTAAGAAACTTGCTTTCCAACCACCTCATTCTGGGTTCAGTCTCACTGCGTGGCAACTTGGGCAAGTGTCTTCTACTATAATCTCTGGCCAACCAAAGCATTATGAGTGTATTTGGTAGATGGAAACTGAAAGAAGCTTGTCGTGTATATGTATGTATGTGTGAATGCACATATATGTATATATGTGTCTGTTCTTCACCACCGGTTGACAATTGGTGTTGGTGTGTTTATGTTACTGTAACTCTGCAGTTTGGCAAAAGAGACTGAGAGAATAAGTACCAGACTTGCACTAGGGTCAGTTCATTCATTCGACTAAAACAAATTGTTCAAGGCAGTGCCCCAGCATAGCTACAGTTTAATGACTGATTAGATTTTCAAGCAAGGTTTTGTCAAAAAAATGAAATGTTAAACCCATCAACTGCTTAAAATTGGTCTTAATTTGTGAGACCCGGCACATACTTACTTTCAAATACACACATGCATACGTACATATATGATTAATATCAAAATCCCATAAAGTCATGTGAAATACAGTTGTGCAGGGCTTCCTAGCTGAAATAATATATTTCGCCATTCACAAAGCTGGTAAAAAAACATGGAAGGTTTAGTAACTGCATTCGATGCAATTGATGTTTGGATATGCAAAAACACAAGCGAGATTATTCATAGTAATATCAAAACGAAGAAAACACTGGAATGGCTTATGATGTGTCCAGTGTTTTATCCCTAATTTCCACTAAGATGTATGAAGAAAATATTCCCCAAATATACCATAACATCTTCAAAAACAGGACATTGGGTAATGTAGCTTTGGATAAAAGTAGCAAAAATCTGTGCTGGCTATAATTGATTATCTGAACAAAATACTCATAAAAATTTTTAAAAAACAATTTTTTTCTTTAAATATCTTTTTTTTATTAAAATGCCAATGTGTTACAAGAATGATAATGAAAATGATGATTACAAGATTGTTAATAATCAACAATGATGATGAACCAACATGTGATTGTACATGTTCACTTGACTGGCAAATAGCAGCCAAATCTCCTTAATATCAGACTAGCATCTTTACAAAAGGGACTGACTCAGTGGATAATGTAGTTCTAAATACATTATACCTGAGAAAGATGAAATACCTTTGAGCATGTCTGCTTTGTCTGTCCTGGGGCTATTCAACCACAACTTGTCCCACCCTCTCATGGTGCTGATTATTGTTATCAGAGACCAAAAGTTCACAAACAATGGCCTACCTACATGATTATATAAATCACATACAGCAGGGATGAATATTGTGTAATGTTGGTGAACTGTATTAAGCCTCAAAACCACCCCCACTTGGGCAAAAACTATAGCGGAAAGAGAGACGGGATCTGTTGCAACATCAATAACAAGACTGAACTTTTGAGCTCTGCAAACATTCAAGTATGCAAATTGTCTGCCATTCTTATCAACGCTCATGTCAGTCATGTCAGTCAAATGCCATTTAGCCCTAATGAATCTCAAGCACCTGGAAGTGATAAGTAAAAAATGCCACACTCGAACAAGAGAGCCCTTTGTGATCAGTTGACCACTGAGAATCAGAAACCAAATCACATATCTACAACCTTAAAAAGGGAAGGAATCATCAAATAATGGAACAGTTACAGCTGGAATGCCTCTGACCATAAGTTTGCACAATTGAGGCTGACCTGGGGCAAATCAACAATTTCCATGGTCAGCTCTATAGTCTTTGCATTTACTATTATTAATATTATTATTATTATTATTACTATTATAATCACTATTGTTATAAAGGCAGTGGATTGGCAGAAGCATCCAACGTCTGGCAGTCTTTGTTCCAGGCTCTTAATGTTCTGAGATCAATAAAATAAAGTACCAGTCAAGTACTGTGATCAATTTAAGAAATCTTTTTGAAGGATGTAGGTTATTTAACTAATCCCATCCCTGCCAAAGTGCTAGCCTTGAGCCTAAATAAGAAACCACCATCATAAACGAGTGGATTGGCAGAACTATTAGATCAGACAGAGCACCGTGTAGTCTTCGTTCTGAGTTCAAATCCCAGTCAAGAGTAACTAGAGTCTATTTTATCCAATAACATTTCCTCTCTCAAAATTTTTTTATGTTCTTAGTTCGAATAATATCAGGATTTAGTCAAGTCGTTATAAATGACTAACCCCTAAACATTTCTGGCCTCTGTTAGTTACAATTATTATTACTAATGATTTTTTTAATATAGGGCAAATCCTTGTGACATTCAGCTACCCATGGCTTCCTGAACGAAATCAAATTTATTTCGCCATTTTTCAAGCTCGTAAGGTCAACAAAGACGGTTTAGTAAACTGCATTTGATGTAATAGAGATTTGAAAGAGGAGTATTTAGGAAAAGAAAAAAAAAATTCTCAAGGGCAGATAATTAACTACCTAATATTTGCTAAGTAATTATTTCCCATTGATCACTTTCATTTTCAAAATACGCTCAATTCCCCTCAACCACAAAACAGTTACTAAACCGTCTTGTTGAATTAACGAGCTGGGAAAATAACGAAATAAAGTTGATATTGCGGCCACGAAACCTTGCCTTGCTGAATTTAACAAAGCTTTTTGTGTTCTTTTTTTATTTGTAATAATGTCTTTATGATAATTATTCAAACCGTTTCTCTCTCTCATATTTATACGTATTTATTCATATAGCCATGTTTTTCTTTTGTGTTAATCATTTAGTAAAATATCTTTCCTCTCTTAACTTGTTGAACTTCGTAACTCCCCCTACACGTATGTATGAATATATGCATGTTTGCATATATATGTACGAATACATGCCGGACCGTGTGTCTTTGCGTTTCCGTTTGACATCAACGTTGTCATACAAGCAGGGTCATTCCTTTTCATTATTTCGCCAAAATATGTCTGGTCTTGGGAAAATACTACCTTCCTTGGAAACCACTGTTGATGATAGGAAAGGCAACTTGCCATAGAAAATCTACCTCAGTAAACTCCATTTGGCCCATGGAAAAGTGGATTCTGTCAAAATGATAATTATCACTCCCCCCACCAGTAATTGAGTAGTACTTTATTTTATCAACTCTTTAAGGTTGAAAGGCAAATTTGACATCAGCTGGATTTTAACTATTATTATAATTATCATCACCATCATCATCATTATTATTATTAACATAATTGCTGGAGTCAGCTGCAAAAATGATTAGAGAAATGATTAGAGTCAAACCTAGATTCTTGAAAACCATTCAACCACCCCCACCCAACACTCTTCCCCACCAAAAACACTGACATCAAAGTAAGGACAAGCCAACAAGGAAGTCTACAGTCATTCAGTTCACTGGAAAGGACACGAAACCCTCTTCACATACAACATGCCATCTTAAAAAAAAAAAAAAAAAAGAACATTATATGAATGATGTCGTCATTGAAGGGAGAAAAAAATGGGATGAATATGGTTGGAATATTTTTGATTTTTATTCAATGAGAACTGATCTGGGATTAAACAACAACAAGTCACCTCCACCAATTCAATTACATTTTAGTGTGTAACGTTACTTTTTTTCTATCATTATCACCACCCCCACTACTATCGTCTTTATTTGCTTGTTTTCACTTCTTCCTTCAGCCAAACATCATTTCCAAAATATGCTCCAGGTAAAAAAGAGAAGCGTGTGTGTGTGTGTGAGACACAAGTAACAATTATTAACAATGTTTTAGTTTGTTAAGGTAAGGGTGCTTAAATATGAGAGAGCAGCTCCTTTGCCCCCTACATGCAAGCAGCCTGAATTGGCTTGTTTGTGGCATCAGTGTTAATGGGATGGAGATGACAGAGTCCGCCTGAGATGCATTCCAGGTGTTCAACATACTGGTCTCTCTCTCTCTCTCTCCCTCTCTCAGCCAATAACTGCAAGTGTGTCATTCTTTCAATTAAAGTGACGGTGGGGATCATGTCTGGTGAACACAAAGACTCTCCACTCTTATATGCAAAAATCCACAACCAATTGCTGAGGATGAGAAATATATTTATTCGAGCATGGAAATCAGCCCACAACAGCGTTTCAAGAATGTCTCGATGTAACAGATACGTAAACTGCTCAGTTTATTGTACTTGAAAGAAGAAGTGGAGGAGGCCCCCACATCAATCTTCAATTGACACAAACAACATGAGACAAGGGGAAATAGAACCAAAATCTCCCTCAAATCAACCCTACTGTCTTAAATAAAGAGAACATTAGCTAATGTAGTCCAATATAGTCCCTTAACAGCCTTAATGGCCACAGCTGGAATACTTCTGAGTATGTCTGCTGAGGAGAAATGATAACCACCACCAAATCTCTTCTTCTCCCCCCCCCCTAACACAGACTCAGTCCCAGTCGATCCAAGCATTTGGTTTCTGGTTTTACATTAAATTTCATTTATCAAAAGTGCCACAACCCTCAACTACAACCACTACTGTCACTACTACTATGATCACCCACCAACCATCCATCACGAACGTGATTTAGAGACAGATGATCAGATGATAGTGTTAGAAGATGGTGGTAAAGAGATGAAAAGAGATAACAAGGATTTCATTTGAGAAGGACTCATCACCAAACCACCAAACTTTTTTTATAGACAAAGGGTTGGGCCAGCGGAAGTAAAACTTTACCAGCTCCAGCAATGCAATTACCACCACCATCACCACAAGTGTTCTAGTTATATTACTGGTACATATTTTAAATTGAACTTAGTACAAAAAGTGTCCCCACCACTTCAAATAGGTTTCCTACTTGGCTGCCAAACCTGACTTTCTGCATCTTTCATCGATCGGTTTCCATCACACTCAAGTGTCATTTTTCCATAATAATAATAAACATCATTGTAAATGCTTGAATGCTGTGAGTTGCCATGACAACACAGGCAACTGTCTACTGTATCTACCATACATGTTTCTGAGCAGTCACATTTGCTCAACACAGTGGGAGCTTCTACAGCATTATTAAACCTGCTAGAAATAGCAGCAAATCTCTCTCAAATTATACTCTACTGTCTAAAAACAAAAATCCAAGGACACATTGGATAATTTAGTCCAAGGTACTTCTAGAAAGTTTCAATGGTCATATCTGGAATGCCTTTGTGCATAGGTCTGCTCAAACGGGGCTAACCAGAGATTAAATAACATACACACCCACCCACCCACACACATAGACACACATGCACACACACACACACACAAAATTATTTTATGAAATTAAAAAAAAAATATTTCTTTTTAAATTTTGATTCCTCTTAATTTATGCTTGAAATGCCTTTCACCTTCCCACGCTGCACAACTTGCATCGCAGCAGTGCAAATTAAGGGTCAGAAACAAGCACCACTAAAGAGAAGATAAACACACAAAAATATAGAAACAGAAAAGTATTAAAAAAATGTTGTTTCCACCTCGGAACCAGCTCCCCAACAACTGCCTCCACTGCTCTTTAGAACTCTTACCCATGGAACGATGAAATTCAGTTGCAACAATTCCTGGGGAAAAATCCTTGTCCTCCTTCATTGTTACAGAATTGTTCAGACTTTAAGTAAACATCATTTTCTCAAAAACAAAAACAAAAAAAAACAAAAAAAAACAAAAAAGATCTTAAAAAATAATAAACAAATAAAATTAAATTAAAATGTCTGATGGGTGCAGGAAATGACTGAACAACAAATTATCAGTCAAGTGCACATCCACGAATAAACTTCTCTTTAGTAGCCAAGTTGGGTTTGCACCCCCGTGGAAAAGATAAAAAAAAAAAACAACTAAACTGGTATCAGCCATGCCTTACTAGCAGGCCTTGCAACATAGTTAAGACAATACTTCATCCCGAAAAGCCAGGCTGATTATGGCTTTTTGGTGACCTTTGTATTCCCTGCGAACTTCTCCACTCTCCACGCTCCAAAGTCGAGCCACATTGTCTGATGAAGCTGTAAAGATTGAAAAACAAACATAAAGAAAATGCATGGTTATTATTATTATTCAAAGAGATTCTAATATAAAGAACACCAACATGAAAATTAGCTGAAACACATAATCACACTCACATGTATAACTGCATGTTTCAGATTACATAGTATCATTTTAATCCCATTTAATTCTAATTCTAATATCTATGCTTTAATAAATTCCATTTAATTTCTATGCTTGCATGAGTTAAAAGGAGTTTGTTAAGACAGATTTGCCCTTTCAGTCACCAAACCAAGACTTGTGGCTGGACATGTATTTATGGAAGATTGAAAATGAATGACACTCATTTGAAACTATTGCATGGTGTCCAAACAAGGAGACACAAATACACGTGTGTGTGTGTGTGTTTGTATTTATAATATATATATATATATATATATATATATGAAGATGACAATGAAACATATTTAAAGAATACCCTTGAGTAAGGAAGAGAACAGTACTCAAGAGATGTAAAGTTTTGTATTTTTGGTATCAGACTTTACCAAAAGTAAAAATGCAAAAGCAAGAATCAACATGGAATGTGGTTTTTTTAATAGAACAAACTTTATAGAAGAGAGTTCAAATACAGACTATATAGAAGGAGAGGTAAAATGTAGACCAGGGAGACGGCAAGAGGTAAAAGAAGAGTATGGAGGAGGAGGAGAGAGCTAAGATATACAAAAACAATACAAAAATAAAATATTGAAGCCAGAGGAGATCTTGTAAATAAGGTGGGAGGCAGAGTAGAGAGGTGGAGGGAGAAACAGCCTTACCAGTAATTATGTATTGTGAATCGCCACTGAAAGCGCAGTCCCATACCCAGCGCTGAGTGTTGTCCTTCAATTCTGTTAACTTTGAAAAGTCAGCAGTTTTCCAGATCACAGCAGTGCAATCAGCAGAAGTCGTGGCCAAGAGCCTGCGATTGAAAAACAGTTTATATTAATGATTTGTGTTCAAGTGAAAAGTTCGGCAATATTTTGGAAATTTATCTACTTTATTCATCAAGATACTACAAAAGCAGCCTAGCATTGAAAGCAGAGTCTATCATGTTGCACTGCTTGAAGCCACTTGTCTGCCAGTTCTGTGATCCCAGTTCTTGTCCTTCAAAATGACAAAAACTCTTTAACTGAAACTGCCACCTCTTCTTGGTTGATGAAGTGTCCTGAGCACAGAAAGTGAGCCATTGATGAAAACAAGTAATAATCCAAGAGACCTACGCCTGGTCTATATGCTGCATGTAGTATCAGTCAGCCGTTGCGCCTTCACTATATGTACCACAGTTAGTGTGTCTACACATATTCCTACTACTGCATAAAGAACACAGCTAGTGTGCCTACAGACATATTAAGTAAACATATAGCTTTCTGGTCTTCATATAGGCATTAATTATGAAAATAGTTGTCGTGATAATTGCTATGATATTATAGTTATGTCACAGCTAAAATCTTAAAGCTATATCATAATATTCATATTGCAGTTATGATGCTATGATTCTTATAAGGTTAAGATGACGTTGCAATACTTATCATCATCATCATCATCATTTAACATCCATTGTCCATGCCAGCATGGGTTGGATGGTTTGACCAGACTGATTTGGCATGGTTTCTACAGTTGGATGCCCTTCCCAACGCCAACCACTCCAAGAGTGTAATGGGTGCTTTTTACATGCCACTGGCATCAGTTACATTGCTTCTGTGAGGCCCAGCACTTGAATGGTGCTTTTTACATGCCTGTTACATGACACCAGTGTCATTGCTTCTGTGAGGCCTGTTGCCTCCGTGAGGACCATCGTCTCAGTGATGGCATAAATATGAAAATAACAATTACAACAGGATGGATTTCCTTCTGAGACTAATTCCATGTTCTGCACTAATTAATCTCTATTGTTCAAAAGAATCCCTGTACAAGGTACATAACTGCTATTGCTTCTCAGTTGACATTGCTATGACCTTCATTTGAACTAAGTGAATGAAGATAGGAACAGTTATCTAGTTATAAACAAAAAAAAAAAAAAATCTACAGAATAAAACTTGCTGCAAATGTCAAAATTTGTAAAACTATCCAACCTTCTTATGATACGTGAGGATATGGAATTATAAACAGAAAGAAAAAAAAATATTTAAAAAAATAGTGAAAAGCAAATTGGAAATGATAGAAATGAACAATAAATAAATGACAGCAGAAAACTCTTCAAGAGGATTTTCTTGAAGAAGAAAGTATTTCTTACGTTGAGTCAGGACTGAACATACACTTAAGAGCGTATCGCTTATGGGCTTGGAACTCGGCTCGTTTATGGAGAAATGAACACTCGCTCTTATGGCTGCCACTCAGAGACCAGACATAGCACCGTCCCTGCAACAGAAACAGCAGAATTAATAAGCATCTTTGCTCACCTCTTTCATTCATTGTATTCCGCAAACACACACACACACACATGCAGAGCCTCTTCCTCTTCCTCTCTGATTGCTTCCCAAATTGATTCCTCTGGCAAAGCAGTCGCTAAGAAAAAGGAACTAAATAGTGAAAGCTAATGTAAGTACACAGTTAAAAAAAGAGGGAAAAAAGAAAACGGGGGAATGAAAGGAGGAGAAAGTGATAGAGAAGGAAGAAAAAGGGAAAGGAAAGAGTAGAAGTAGGTGAAAGAATAAAGTATAGCATCACAGGCAAAGTAAATAATATCTTCATAAGGTGCAGGTGATGTATTAGTATCGTAAATAAGACTATTGATTAAAGACCCCAAGATTAGGGAGATTAAGCAGCGCTCACAGTCCCTCCATCGCAAAATGCAATCAACAACAGCAATATAATTACTACCATAAGTTTTCTAGTAGCTGACCCTTTGCTCTTCACACACACACACACACACACATACGCGCATGCACACACCCAAGCAAAAACTGGATGCCAGAATCTATAGTAGACCCTTAAAAGACAAAATACAATGTCCATATCGAAATCACACACACATCTGCTGCTTCTCTACATATCTGCAGCCATAAAGCCAAAAGAGAAGTCATGTCCATCTAACAATAAAGGACAACCTCTCGATGGACAGCAAGAGCGTTTCAAAGCGGAGACACAGAACAACAGATGAGCTCAACAGATTCAAAGCCACCAAAACATTTAATCCTTAGGCTGGCAGATGAGCTCCAGGACACTTCCGAACAGCCTGCATTAATTCAGCATTAAAAAACATTAGGAAATTGAAAATACAGTTTCAAAAACTATCCACATCATCATCATCGTCATCACATCTACTCACCTTATTATTAACACATGCCATCATAGTTCCCATTGGGTCTATACAGATGGATTGGATTGAAGCATCCAATTCCGGAATCTAAATCAAAATAAAAAAAGGAAGAAAAAAGTCAAATGAAAATCTTAAAAATTCGACAGAGTACCAATTCTATGACACTAACCCTTGTTTTTTTTTTTTCCTAACCCTCTCAAACTACTGATGAAACTGACACAGTTTATGTTTAGCTTAAACACATGAACAGCAAGTTGATGTATTCAGGATTAAAAAAGGAGGTTAAAATGTTCTGAGAAAGAGAAGGGGGTGACGAGACAGTGAAGGTGGTTTGCCATACGATTGAGTTATTTGAAATGAGATAGTTTGGAAGCAGATGTCACAGTGAGACCGCAACATGGGTCAGAGGTTCCAGAGGTTCTAAGATGTTGGAAAGTGAGTCTTTGTCAAGTAATTAAATGGCCTTCTTGACGATTCAGTCTTCGATGTAAAAGTGTGTAACAGCAGTACGATCCCATATATTCTTTGATTCTTTTAGTTGTTTCAGTCATTTGACTGGAGCACTGCCTCAAAGGGTTTTAGTTGAAGAAATGGACCCCAGGACTTATTCTTTGTAAGCCTAGTGTATATTCTATTGGCCTCTTTTGCCAAACCGCTACATTACGGACATAAACACACCAGCATTGTGTTTGTCTCCCCACCACTGCTTGACAACCAGACACACACATGGCGGGCTTCTTTCAGTTTCTGTCCCAAATCCACTCACAAGGCTTTGGTTAGCCCAACACTATAGTAGAAGACACTTGCTCAAGGTGCCATGCAGTGGGACTAAACCCGGACCCATGTGGCCGAGAATCAAGCTTCTTTCCATACAGTCATGCCCACACCTCTTTTACTCTTTTACTTGTTTTCAGTCTTTTGACTGTGGCCATGCTGGAGCACAACTTGTAAACAACAGTGCCATTGATTACAGGTGTGTGTGTGTATGAGAGAGAGAGAGAGAGAGAGAGAGAGAGGCTATAACTCAGACTTCATTTGAAGAGCACAGGTTTGAAACCACATGGTTCCAGAATTGATCTCAGTTGTAAAAAAGAAAGACAAAAAAACACATTTCTTCATAAACTAATCAGAAATATTGGAGAAGGGGTAGTGGCTGTAATCTTTAAAGGCCCACACTCCTAAACTAGTGAGATTGATGTGGTTATTGTGTTCAGTTTGAAAATTAACATCTGCAATAAAAACTTGTGCCACAGAGAAAATTACAAAGGAGGAAGGACTGGGAGAAAATGGTTATCTCAGTAGCAGGAAAGGAAACATTAAGGACAATATCTTGAATTCTGTCTCAGTTCTATATAAGCCTCTACAAAGGAATCAAATGTTTGCTAAGCACCTCAACCAAGGACGTTTTCAAAGGGTACTGCTTAAATCCTGTTCATTGATGTCACAGAACTGATGGGTAAATGTTGGATAGCCTGTTTGTCTCTCTCTCTCAAGTATCTTTCTCAGATGATATACATCACCTCACCTCACCTCTAGGTGAACTGAGGTTATGTGAAATTCAGTATACTGCCCAATACGCATCAAAACCCATCTTCTATAGATTTAAAGCTCAAAACAAATTTTGTACTATTGTAACCATCACTCAGCCATTCAAATCAAACACAGGTTCAACAAGCCAATGAGGGAACCTCTACGTACTTGCTTGACCTGCTCGAGACAACAGCTAAATCTCCAAATTACACCATGTTAAAGATGACAGGATGTTCACAGCTGGAGTATTGGTCATTGTAAGGGGTCTACTCTGAGAAAGGTGGCTAAGAACAGGAGAGCAGCAACAACTACTAGGTCTATAGAATCTCAAAAACCTATCACATGTAACTTAATAAAATCAAAAGTAAAAACTTACACAAGGTTCTTTGTGGTTACTCTTCAGATCCCACACATGAATCACACCATTCTGATCACCAATAAAAAGCTCACCCTATAAAAAAATGATAAACAACATCAAACAACAACAATAAATAATAATAATATTTCAAGTTTCAAGTTACTCTTCATGAAGGTGTAGTGACGTCATATGGCGCCAAAAAGGCATAGTCGCCATTACTGTATCTTTAAATAAATATTGTTGTCGTTGATCAGTTTGGAGTTCTGCGTTCTGTTCACTTCTAATTTAATATAGGAAAGTCAGGTGTACATCTAATGATGTATAACCCACTTTCCTAAAAAGGTAAAGAAACAAGAAGAGCGTGACTGTTATTGGTAATAAATAGATATTGACTGTTTGTTAAAAAGAAAATGAAATGAATGAACAATATTTCGACACTCCATGTGTCTTTTACAAGTTCAAAATATAAAATGAAATTAAATTCAAAAATACCAAACTTCATAGAAAGTACACAGTTGGCAGAAATACTTGGAACAGCATGTGTTGAAGGAAGTGTTGCATCTCTAAGAAAGGAGCTGAAAAGTGAGATAGGTAACCCAGAAAAAGAACCTCCACCACCACCACAGGAGGAAGGGGAACGGGTAGTAATGACAAAAACAATAATAATTTACCTGGTTAGGGTGTAAGCATACACAATTCACAGGAGCATTCCCAGCAAACATCCTTTGACTTTGAGGGTTTCGAGACCTAGAACATAAAATCAAATGACAATATTTTTTTCTACTCAAGGCACAAGGCTCGAAATTTTGGGGAAGATTGACCCCCAGTAGGCAAATGTTGCCTTATTGACCTCCTGAATGCAATGGAGGATCAGGACCACGAATGGTGGCATGATTGTCCGAAAAACCAGAGCAGGCTCAACCAGACAGTACAATTTGGGTAGGTCTGCAATACAACATTTTTCGTGTGTCTTGACAGGGAGTCAATACGTAAATTAAAGACAAAACACGAAAAGATGATTGAAGACTAGGGCAAAAAGATACACAAAAAATAAAAAAAGTTGGTCCAATCTTCACTCACCGTTGGTCCCATATTCGGGTAGTCATGTCTTCGCCACCAGAATACATCCATTTACCATCTTCTTGAAATCCAACAGCAGTAACATTCTTACTTAAACCTTCATAATCTATTAACGGACTTGAACTCTTGGAATTGATGTCAAACATTCGAATGTGCTGGAAACCTGTATCATAAAAACAAAAACAAAGACACACACATTACATCATAGCATGCATATATATATATTTTTTCATTTTATCTAGTTTTAGCTCATGAGCTGTGGCCATGCTGGGGCACCGCCATTTGGTGTTGCTACATAATTTTACTTCAGGAATTGACATTCAACAGAAAACTACCTTTGTATTCTTCCATGAAGATTTTAAGACAAGCACACAGAAATTATCAAGAAAGTTATTGCTATATAATGCTAACCATGGCCTTGCGTGTTTTATGAAATTTTCCTAAGCCATGAACGGTTAATATAAAGCAAATATAAACAAAACCAAAGCAAGAAAAAAGAAAAATATTCAATACATACCAGCTCCAGCCACAAATTGCCTGTCTGGAGTTATTTCTAAGTCATTTACTTGCTGAAGAAAAGCAGTTAAGGAATGGAATTTTTTTTTTTAAATCACAGATGTAAGAGTTAAGTGCAAAGGGTCCTCTCATAGCAGACTTTATTATATTCACCTCATCACCCACTCTAACCATCTTTCCCATACACTCTTGCAATCTCTACCCACCCACACTCTCAATTCTCCTGTCCCCTACTCCCTATTTTCCTTGTACCTTGACAATCCTCCCTGACACCTCATCATCACTATTTTAATTTTCTTTCCACCTCAACTGCTCCCACTAACTTTTCTATAAGAAGAAGAGCCATGCAACTCCTCAACAGCAACAAACCTCCTCTAGTGGCCCCTTTTTTTCACATTTTGACTTCTCATCCCCTAGTTTTAAGCTGCGTCTCTCTCTACTGTAGGCCCTAGCTGATGGGGATTTTAGTCCTGCAAATTGCATGGTGACCTCATTCGTATTGGTGCCATAAAAGAACAGCACCAAGTACACACTGTAAAGTGGTTAGTATTAGGAACTAGGAAGGGCATCCAGCAACAGTAACCAGGCTAAGTAGACATTGTAGAACAAAGCAGTCCCTGGACTTGTCAGATCTTGTCAAACCATTCAACCCATGTCAAATGTTTCCTTTTCTTTTTTCCTCACTTTTACAAATATTTAACATCATTTACACTCCTTTAAGTTTTACAATAAATTAGGGCTGCCCTAGCTCTTGTACATTGTCTGTACCTAGCACCCAAATTAAAGTTTTTTTTAAGGACTCAATAATAAGTAAATTATAAAATTTTCAAGAACATCAAAAGGACGTGATCTACATGTATGTATGTGTATATATATATGTATATATATATATATATATATATATATATCATGATAGATCGTTAATCACTACACACATTTTTTTTCTCTCCTTGTTTCTTTCTGTGGAAGAGCGTAGGCTCGAAATGTTTGGTACTTTATTTTATGGTCCCCGATAGGATGAAAACTAAAGTTAACCTCGGCGGGATTTGAACACAAAACTTGATACCTACAACAAATACTTTTCGTTGTAGGCACAAGGCCTGAAATTTTGGGTTAATTACGTAGACTCCAGTGCTCACCTGGTACTTATTTCGAGGTCGATTTTGCTTTTCACCCTGAAAGGCTGAAAAGCAAAGTCGACCTCGGCAGAATTGAACTCAGAACGGCGTGCTAACGATCCTGCTAACTCGCCGCCTTCAGTTACAACAAATATTGCAAGGAATTTTGTTCGACATTGATGATTCTACCAATCTAGCACCCGTTTTTGTTTTATAATAATTAAAAAATAGTTTTCGAAATTATTTTTTAATTTACTAATTAATTTCTGACTTCGCTCTTCAATCAAAAGGGAGGCAATTGTTTTTGCCATTCGTTAATGGAATATTTTCAACAAAGGTGCTCCAATATACATAAATATAAACACACAAATATCTATCTAATATTTAGTGTGTGTTGCAGGTTTTAGAAAGGCAAAGTAGTATTTAGTTAGACATCTATGTTCTGATTTCAAATCCTGTCAGAATTAACTGAGAGACCAGTTAGGAGCAAAATGTTTTGCTTTGCCCCTCCCCACAAAATTTAAATAACGTCTTAAACGTACATTAGAAATTATTGTTATTAAATAATAAATCAGACTCGAAATTAACAAAATAGCTATACAGACTCTGGTGGATTTCTTTTAGTCTACTTTTCTATTACAGTATTGCGGTTTTTATATTTTACATAGAAGTTAAATGTAAAACATATATAAGTTTTATATATATGGTGTTATATCATATAACACCATATACACGAACAGTTATTTAATTCTAACAGAGTTAGTAAAACTCGGATTACACGATCCATTATAACAACGGTAGCGTGATTTGGCTGTTATTTCTGAACAGGTCAAACCTAAGGTTAAACCCTGATTAACGAATAAAGGCATTCTGATTAAAATACACAATGGGATTGTATACAGCATTCTGAGATTAAAGCAAGAGACTCTGAAGATTATTATTATTTTGCCCCCGCACTACTCGAAAAACTATATCTTTTACAACATATGTGTAAAAAAAAAAGGGTAGGGGGGGGGCATGTTTGCCAATTACTGAAATTCAGTTAATAAACAAAGTAAAACTAAACGAAAAGTAAATAAATCTTTAAAACGATCGATTCAACATTTTCTCGTTCGTTCATTTTCCTTTGTTGTTATTTTTCTCAACGTTGTTTTTAAGCAAACACAAGTCAGCCCTCATCGAGCAAAAATATAAGGCAATCCCTTTGTGACCAACTCAACTTTGTATTCAGATATAACATGTCAGGACATTAAGATGCCCTTTCCTTCAATAAAACGACGTTGATGTATAAATCATTCAGTCTATTTGGCTGCTATGTCTAGCAAATTAACTGACGTAGAAGGAACCAACTATTTTTCGTAACTTTTTGCGGAGACCAAAAGGAAAAATTAAATAAAACACTAATATTTCGTTTGTTTGGTTAAGTTGTAATTTCGATACATTTTTTGTGTTGTTTAGAAATACAAAAGAAAGAAATGTAAAATACTTTTGTAAAATTAGAAAAATCCTAACAAAAGAATTGGATTTCTTTTCTCATTTTCTTGGTTTAGTATTTGTGTTCTAAATGTCGACATAATTATCTTGGTGATAATTCTCTCTTCTTTAATCTCAAAGTTAAAATATTAAGCACAAATCTATTATTATCACGGATTATCGTTTATTTTCGTCCCCTCGTTTGTAGTAAATAAAGAAGAAAGAAATCACCATAATTGTTAATATTTGCGCAAACATCGACAGAATCAAGTTGTGGGGTGGTCGATCTTAAGAGCATGCTAAGATGGAAATGCAATTAGAAAGATGAACATTTAAAAACAAATAACTAAAATTCCATAAAATGCTACAAAAAACAAACAATAAACAACAATAAAGATATCAGTAAAATATATATATATATACATATGTGTGTATTTTTGTATTCGCATGTGCGTATTATGTATATATGTATGTGTATATATATGTGTATATATATATATATATATATATACAAAAACACACATGTTAACGTGTGTGTATGTGTATATATATTATATATATATATATATTATGTGTATGCATGTGTGTGTGTGTGTGTGTATTTCTGTGTTGTATATTTGTATATATGTTTGTGGATACAGAATCAGTGAACTGGACGGTGCGACTACACACGCCGCTGTAGGCATGCCAAAACCTGATGCCATGGTCGTATCCTCCAGTCACCAAGATGACAGGGTCGGCAGAATTGGGTGGGTTGTTCATGGAAGCCTCTTCTACTCTTCGTCGTACGTATTCACCTCGCATCCTTCTCTGATCACTCATCACCTACAACGAGGAGCAAAAAACGCTGCCAGAATTCAAAGGTAAAAATAATAAAAAAACTGAAACGGAGACGGAGCGAGGAAGAAGCGTGGACTCACAATCAGACATTCACAGACGCAATCACCAACTTCCTCATACGGACGAACACACAAAAAACTATTACACGCACATGCATATTTATAGAGAAACAGTGACACTTAAGAACGTACACAAAGAAATAGGCACGTATGTGTGTGTATATGTATGTATGTATGTATGTATGTATATATATAAATATATATATATTTATTTATATATATTTATATATATTTATATTTATATAGAGAGGTATGTTGATGCAGATAGGAAAAATAGAACTCAAGATATGTGTATATGTATAGTTTTATTAATATTTAGCAGAAACAACAGAGTGATTCGAGGTTTCAGAGTTTCTTACGTTGACACTTAACAAAATTTTGGTAAGTGCCAACTCGCATACACCAAAATGGTGCCCCAGCATGCCTACACACACACATACATGTATATACATATATAGAGAAAAAAATATATCTCTTTTGCTTGTTTCAGTCATTTGACTGCGGCCATGCTGGAGCACCACCTTTAGTCGAAGAAATCGACCCCAGGACTTATTCTTTGTAAGCCTAGTACTTATTCTACCGGTCTGTTTTGCCGAACCGCTAGGTTACGGCAATGTAAACACACCAGCATCGGTTGTCAAGCGATGTTGGGGACAAACGCAGACACACAAACATATACATACATACACACACTCACACACACACACACACACACATATATAT
>NC_069002.1:37504004-37505859 GCF_001194135.2 Octopus bimaculoides | reverse complement strand
ATATATATATATATATATATATATATATATATATATATATATATATATATACACTAGCAGGTGTACCCAACGTTGCCTGGGTTTATTAGTTCGAAAAGGTTTAGATACTAATAAAGCGATTAACACCCCCTCCCCTCCCTTAAACACCTTTCATGCTTCACTGCTAAACTAACACCTAAGTAACTCTTGAAGGGAATCGCACGTGCAATATTTCGACAAGAATCAATGAAAGAAATAAAGCAACAAAAATTATAACAGCAATAATGTAAGACTGAAATATGGCGCCAGTACGGTAAGTCTCCAAAACTTCCTTATAAAGAAAATTTTTAGGTGATAAAGGCATGTAAACTGTTCCTACTTCCCACTCTTGAGCAGGCAACCTACAGTGGACTGTGTGAAATGCATGGTTCGGCAAAGTAAAGTCTAACGACAGACAGCGACTGCCCCCCGGTCTTATTAATGGACATGGTGTAACTGAGTCTAATTGGAAACTGCACTCTGCAGAATGTGAATGGTAAGTCAGCAGCCGAAGGCACAAAGGGAATTCGCGGTATGAAGACGTCTTAACCTTTACCACAGATGGTCATAATCATTGCTTAATGACATTGGGAAGTAATTTTGTGATAACAAGGCGTGTACCGTTGTACAACTTTGGTGGATTTAAATTCCTTATCAGCATAACAGGGCTACCAACTTTAAGAGTTAGAATATGTGGAGGTACACCTGAAGGTTCCAAAGAATTCAAAAATTCATTGGGATAATCAACTACCTCATCTTGATTGGGAATGGTGTCTAACTGTCTTATAGACTGTCACGTCCCTAGGCAAATGCAGTAAGATGCTGTTGTTGATTGCACTGACGGCAACGTTTTTAGGAGCCAAAATGGCTCTTTGGCAAAGCCAATCTAGATCTCTGTTGTGGACTTCTAGGTCTGGGAAGACCTGGTCCTGAAGACTCTGGATAGTACAGGCTATTGTGCAAATGTTACTTATGTCAACTTCTTCATTTCCGTCTGGAACTTCACCATTGCCAAGAAGGAGAATATCCCTTGCAAAATCTTCTGACAATGGGTCTTCATGGAGTCACGCTCTCATGTTGGATTCTAACTTTAAAGTAACAACATGATCCCATAGAGGTGAAGACTTAAGACATGCCATAACTTCATCCACACTTGTGCCTTTCAGAATCACTAGCAAGGTTTGTCTCAAGTCCCCAGATAGCAAGTCAGTGACCCCCCCCCCCATCGGTTCGTGGCTTTCCTTTAGTCTCGCAAAGTTCTATCTAATGCCTCAAGGGCACTCTTGTGAGCCATTGTGCATTCATCCCAAACAATCAGGTGGCATTGTGTGAGCAATTGCTCGTTGTCCAACGTCTTTGAAATGTTGCAAACAGGCATTGGTGAACTTACGAGGTTAAGGGGAAGCTTAAACGTAGAGTGTGCAGTCCTTCCACCAGGGAGCAGAGTAGCAGCTATGCCCGAAGTTTCCACAGCTATTGTGATGCACTTTTGTAGCCTTACTTTTGCAAGAATGAGTCTAGTTACGAACATTTTGCCTGTCCCGCCAGGAGCATTAAGAAAGAAAACGCCACCTTTATGACCCTGGTCATTTTCATAGCATTTTTTGATTGCCTTGATAACTGACGAGATGCCGGAGCAGATTTCCGTCCCAACATCCGAAACTCAGAGTTTTATTATGGCAACCGAATAATTGTCACATATTATATTACAGATAAATTCCTCTATTTACATAATATCAAGGTCTCATTCATTCTTTTGTTGTCTTACCATTACTATTAATATAAATATATATATATATATATATATATATATATATATGAGTGTGTATTTTTACTG
>NC_069002.1:37499279-37503969 GCF_001194135.2 Octopus bimaculoides | reverse complement strand
AAATATTACCTTACTTGCATGCTCATATGGATCAGACAGATTTCATATAGCCAGATGTCCTTCCCATTGCCAATCCTTTGGTCTTTCCAAGTAAGGTAATATTTAACCATGCCCAAACACGATTATGTGGAACACGATTATATATATATATATATATTATATATATATATATATATATATATATTACGTGGACAATATTTTCAGCCGAGACATTACAGCTATATCTGTTCAAGTGCTTCAATTCTGTGGTTTGATGCTGTTTGAATCAATAAAATTGAGTGAATGTTTGAGAACTTTGTTAGTATAGAAGGAAGCCCCACCACCGGATATCAAATTTAAGGTATATTGCTGTTGTCACCTCTGGTTTCTATCTCAATATACTTTCATTTTTAAGAATTTACTTACACTGTTTCATGACAGTAGACTGTGTGTTAATCTCCATGTTTTTGCCCACCAATGGAAACCAAAAAACACTGATCCAACTCTTGGTTCCAAAGGGACCTGCCAGTTAAAAGGGTGAGGGTTGGGGTTGTATAATAAAAATGATTTGCCAAATTTAGCTGTTCACTTCAGTTCATATCTCACCAAGATTGATTTCGACTTTAACCCTTCTGATGTCGATTAAACTCCTATAAATTATCCCAAATTTTAGTGGAATTATCAAAGAAGACTGATATTTTGTCCTTCAGAAATCAATATGTATTCACCAAAACAAAAAAAAACAACCTAAGGCTACTTTTTATTTATATTTATTGTTGTAATTGTTTAACCCCAAATTAATCCTGAATGAACACAACCACAATGAAATCCAGATGTGACCACCTTTTACTTATCTTTTCAGGTATTCTATACTCCACCCTACATTATGCAGTGTTTCTTTTTTACATAAGGTATGTTGTGTGAGGTTTGGCTATTTCCAGCAGGAGCAACTTTGTGGAGGTTTCCCCTGTTGACTCGATGTTTGTTGTTATAGCCTTAGGCCAGCTCTTCTCTAGAATATCTAAATTCCTGCTGTGACATTATTCTTAAGGCATTGTGTATCTAGGACTACTTTATCCAATGTATCCCTCATTCCTTTTTATCTTTAAGAAAGTAAGGTGTGATAATAAAAGAAGTTTGGCTATTATTCTTTAAAAGGATCAGCCATCTCAAAAAGAGTTGGAGAAACCCATTTCGTCCCCATAAAACTTTGAAACTGACTGCTTCATCAAGTCTCAAAATTCTCATAAAAAGAATGGTTTAAGTTATAATACCCAAAGCAGTTATTCAATTTGTCGAGCAAGCAAGGAGATACCACCTCTCCAAAGCTCTTTATGCATGTCTAGAAATGGTCATCAGGGACATTGATGGGACAGGTGGCATGAACCTCAATGGCGAGCAACTAACACACCTCTTACTTGCAGATGACACTGTACTCATTGTTGAAACCACAGGCCAGCTGTAGACCATAATGACAGCTGGACATTCAGAGCTCAGCAACAAGCCTTAAAATGAACTGCTTGAAAATAAAATGTATGTTGGAAGATGTAGCACAAAGCCGAATAGAGGTGGGAAGCAATGAAATCGATGTGGTGAAGGAGTAGGCCTCCTTAGGGCACACAGTGAATATGCGACGAGATATGGATGCTGAAGTTTCAAAGTGAATAAGAGCAGGCAGAAAGACATTATCCTCAATAAAGGATGTCTTACAAAGAGGATAGGACATCGATTGGCTACGACGCAAAGGGCAATGAAAAGATCCATACTTGGAATATTGTGAGAGCATATCCGAAACGAAGTAAAATTCGAGAATGGCGGGGAGTGAACGATGTTATCGCAGAATACTGAAATCACAAGTTTCACTGGGTCTAATGTTGCAAGGCTCACAGACAACAGGTGAACTTCTGCAGTTGCCAAGTGGTATCCAAGAAATTGGAAAAGGCCACTGGGAAGGCAATGGGAAAACGATTTAGTTAAGCGATTTCGATCAAGAAGGGAAAAAATGATGCAATCAAGGTAGAATTGGAAGTGCATTGTGACCAGCGGTGTACAATAGTATCTGATAGCCTCGTTGATACTGTGATGAATCTGTAAACTTAGATTCATTATTTTTTCTAATTCCGATGCAAACCTGACGCTTAAAACTCGCCACTTCCTTGATTCTCTCATTGTTTTTGCCTCACTAGATCTGTAATTAAAGGCATTCCAATCATGATCATCCAGTATTTTTGATTTCTCAGACATAATTCATCTGATACATTATCTAGTGTGTCCTGTTTTTATTCTGTAGAGGACGAATTGGCTCACTTGTTCGTTTACTGTTGTTTGACTGATCAGACCATCGACTATATTAACGAATACATTGTCCCACGTGCCCTTAATTTAAGACGGATGGGAGGGTGTGGTTTCGAGGGGAAATCTGGTTGCTAATTCAGAGTAGGTTGAAGAACCATTTAGCGGTTCCATCATTGGATTTGCCTTGTTTCCAATGAAATATATGATTTGTACGAGCAACCATAATTAGAGGTAAAAAAAAAACAGGTCATTTATGACAAGCCTCAAATCAAATGAAACGAAAAATCGGAGAGAGAAAGACAGAAGGAGGGAGGAAGAGAGAGAGAGAGGAAGGGAGAGAGGGGAGGAGGAAGGGAGAGAGGGGAGGGGGAAGGGAGAGAGAAATACTTATCAATAACAACAATAAACGTAGTTATCGTCGTTCCTCTGCACTGAATAGCTCGCCCGTTTCTCATTGGTTATTATTTATACGCGATATGGCGGCTGGCGTAGGAAATCACTTTAGCGGAGCTGTTCTCCTCACCAATCTAGACGACTTTATCACACCTTCACAGGTAGATTAATTATCTTTATAAAAAACAAAAAATTTAATAGCAATGAATATAACGGGAAAAGTTGCCTCACTATTGTGTTGGAAGCTGAGAATAGTGCTGTTAGTTTCAGTAGTAGGGCAATAATTTCAAAAGGGACTTATTCTCGGGTAACACCTATTATAATTATCTTTAAAGAAAGATTTGCATGTGACTTTTAAGGTTTCGGGTTTTGATCATTTTTTCCCCTGTCTTTGAATCAGAATATATCAAGAGAAATCTATAAATATAGGAGTAAGACAAGATAAATGTAAACCGTGGCTGTTTTTTAACCTCAACTCGAGCCTAAAAGGCGTTCCATCCATGACTCTCCCGTATTATCTCGGGGCCATGTTACATTTGTTCTCTGTTAATTTTAAAAAGGTGTCATTGGAATTGCGATTCGGCTTTTATTTCTAAGAGGTTGGATGACAATGGTACAAGGTTCTGCGACAAGATAGTTTTGTTTCAATTAAAAAATATTCTTAGTTAATTACTTAATTAATTACTAAGGCCACCAAAAAAAAACAGCTGTAAAAAAATGTGTATTAAACGAATCTGAAAACAAAAATTTGCGTCAACGAACCGGGGTGGGCAGAGGACTTTCGGAAAATTCACAAGATCCTCCTATATTTTCCCCCATCATAACTTTTAGGAAAATGGATATCTTTTGATGGAACTTTATATCAATACCTTTCAAACGGCGTAGATTACGATTATAAAGATATTTGTGGGGTAAATTTTTTTCCGAGGGGTGGGGAGGACTTTCAGAAGATTCACACGATCCGATTTTTTCCCTTATAACTTTTAGGAAAACGGATATCTATTAATGAATTTTTATATTATTATCTTCCAAACGGCATAGATTACGAAAAATCGCCCTTAACTTTTATTCCATAGTGAGACCATATTCAATACTGTATTTATGAATTTGTTTCTCTCACCATGATACAAGAGATCTTTTTTTAAAACCTTTTTCTATTACTCAAATGAAAAATAAATGAATCTAAACATTTTTTCCAACTTCTTTCCATTACACTGAAGCCCCCCCCCCAAAAAAAATAGTTTACGAATTTCTTTCTCTTCGAAAGTCCTATCCCCACCCCTCGGAAAAAAAATTTACCCCACTAATTTCTTTATAATCATAATCTACGCCCTTTTGAAAGGTATTTATATAAAATTTTGTTAAAAGATATCCATTTTCCTAAAAGTTATGATGGGAAAAAAATCGGAGGATCTTATGAATTTTCCGAAAGTCCTCTCCCCACCCCGGTTTGTTAACGCAAATTTTTGTTTTCAGATTCGTTTAATACACATCTTTTAACACCTATTACTCGTGTTTTTTTGTTGTTGTTGTTGTTGGGTGTTAAAGTAGTAATTAACCAAAAAAATTTTTTAACGTGGGCTTACTATTCTGAAAGTCCCTTCTCCGCCAAGTTCCTTTTGGTGAAAGCGTGACTCTGGCCCTAGGTCGGTCAGTTAAAACGGTTCCATCTGTCAATATGTGACCATCTCAACTTATTGCAGCTACATTATGAAATGTTTCGATTTTTAGACAATAGGGTGTTATTTGAGGAAATTTAGCTGATGTTTCTAGCAGATTGCGCGACCTCGTACATGCCTGTCATGCTGAGGTCTGTCGTCATCTTATTCACCTTTCGTAAAACTGGTTTTAAGTATTCTAATGCTCAATGAATAGAAACAGGCGGAGGTGGAACCATAGAAAGAAACTGAATGAATGAATGAATGAAGGAAGGAAGGAAATAATAATAGTGCCGGCATACCTACACAAGTGTACCAATAGTGCTGAATATTTACCATTCATAGATAGGTTGCTCATACCCCCC
>NC_069002.1:37489500-37499007 GCF_001194135.2 Octopus bimaculoides | reverse complement strand
ATATATATATATATATATATATATATATAACGAAACAGGCAAGAGGATGTTAAGGGGGTATTAAAGCGGCCCTGGTCGAAATATATATATCTTCTCTCCTTAGTTATTTAATAACTATCGATGCTTTCTTCTGCTATATTTTAAGATTTGTCAATTTCGTGTTGGGGTGGCTTTCACAAGCGTTTAGCTATGTAAGTGTTTATCAACATACAACGACGCAATTTATTTTAGAATGGAAGGGTTAGTATGTTTTCTTTCTCCTCTTTCAGACTATATACCTTCAGTTACAGAGAGAAAGCGAGGTGGGGGGGGGGAGAAATTAAGAAACGTTGATATTTATATAAAGAAGGAAAATGGAAATGGCTTATTTACAACCGAGAAACACAACTTGTTTGTTCTCGGTGCATTTTTTTTATATGCTTAACGACGTTTGCCACACGTTTTTCTTGATTTTGAGATCCCCGAGTTGTTCGTGTTTTTAATGCAATGCGGATTTCACGTTGGAAACATTTCACTCTTTGGGAAACGCACACCACCCAGTCTTTTACTTTCATAAAACCATCCAAAGACATATCTAATTAAGGTGTGTAAGTGCAAAAGGTATGTTTAAACAACCGCAGACACACACACACACACACACAAACGAACGTTGCCATATCCACGCGCACACAAAATACTCCAATACAAGGGTATGCAGTACTTGTAATAAATTACATCGGAGCAGAATTATGACAGGTCTTTCAAACCCCACACATACCATTTTATTTTGTAAAAGTATTAATATATTTACTAATTAAGCATCAAAAAGTCTTACATCAATCACACTCTCACATCTGCAACTTTCTCTTTCTCTTTCTTGATATGTTTCGAGGTTACGATAAACGATCGACCACAAACAATTGTCACGGGTTGAACACACGATCTAATATCAAATAGCTTGTCAAACAACTTCGAAATAGTATGTGTGTGTATATAGATATGTATGTATATGCGTTTGTATGTATACATGAAATGATAACCACTTACGTGTCCGAGACAGTTAATTCCCTCCGTTTGAACACCAATCACTGATGAAACCCCTGAAATACAGAGCCCCATTCGTTCGTCAAGGGAGTTGGTTTTGTTGTTTGAGTATTTTGGGTGGGGAGTGGAAAGGAATCGAGATAAAAGTTTCACCACAAGACTTGACGACGTAGACAATTCCTGATGCTGCTGCAGTTCCTGCTACTGCTTTCAGAGAAGTGTTGCTGTCGTTGCTGCTATATAAACACCGATTCCAAATCGATCAAATATGGGTCTGCTATATATGCGCGTGTGTGTATGTATATATATATATGTGTGTGTGTGTATATATATATATATATATATATATATATATATATAAAATTATATATAAATATGCGTGTGTGTATGGGGTTGTATTTATATAAATTGGCTTTTTTTAACTCTTTAATTTATTTTATATGTATACATTTTCATCTCTTGTGTGGTATGAGAAAGACTGCTGTTCTCAGTGGTACTTGTTGATTTACTCCAAAGAAATGAAGAAAGCAGGAAACACCAAAGTAAGCAATGGAATGGAGGTAGTCCCCATAATGTACTAATTGTATGAGGGTGGTGATGGTGGTAGTGGCGGCGGCGGTGATAGTAGTTAGTGCTCTGTGCTGGTTTAAATGTAATAATAGTTATGGTGGGAACACAATGCCAAGATATTTGTTGCCAGTCACGCATTACTTAAGCTTGGACTTTCCAAGAGAGTCATTTAGTCATCTTCTTATGGAGAAAGCAAAATCCCGTTTTTCTTTCACAGTTTTTTTTCTTTTACTTCGTCATTGCCGTCGTGGTGGTCTCCCGTGTCTCTCCACCTTGTCTTCCAGTCCGCCTTCAGTATCCTTCTTCACTTGCTCGATTCATCTCCTCTCCGCTTCCTCCTCCCCTTTCTCTCTAGCTTCAATCTGTTTCCTCTTTAGCTTGAAACCTTTTCTTCTTCATATTTCTTCTCTCTCACTAGAAACCTTTCCATATGCTGTAACACCCTCCTACTCTGTCTATCCTCAATGGTACTGTTGTAGCCGCTTCTTGCCAACGCCATCTACACCTCGTCCGTCTATCTACTTTCTGTTATGTTCTAACGGAGAAACAGTCTATTCCGCTCTCTTCACCTTTTCATTGGACCTTCTCTTCTTCTAGCCAAGTATTCAATCAGTTCATATGATGACTAATTGTGATTCGTAGCAGGTAGCCTTTGGTGTATCAAAATAATCCCCGCGTGCGCGTGTATAAGGAACTCCGAATCATCCTACATAGTTACCCTCCTCCCCAATTTTGGAGACCCCTTTCTTGTTATTCAGGTGTTCTACACTGCTATTGCCACTGCTGTGTCTTCAGTGCTATCGCCGATCTCACTCGATTACTTAATGTAAACCTCCCGTTTTTTCTCGATTGTTTTCTTTTCTATTTCACCTTTGTATCTGTCCACAGACTTAGACGATGAATAAAAAAATATTTTTAATCGAAAGGCTTCAACTTTCGCTTTCTCCAACCACTATATAATTTGTTGCCAGAGTATCTTGGAATGCAGTTCATGATGATACAGCTAGTTAATGTTATTTAATCAGGTGAGCCCTGATCAAACAGATCCCCGATCAAACAGATCCCCGATCAAACAGATCCCCGATCAAACAGATCCCTGATCAAACAGATCCCTGATCAAACAGATCCCCGATCAAAGGTGTTCCATCTTTGACCATTTCGTCACTTTATATGTCAGGTACTACACTGTCCAACACGTCTCCTATGTAAGACACTGGGAAGTGATTTGAGGGAGATTTAGCTGCTCTTTTTAGCAAGTAGAATGGGCTACCTGATGAACAGAAAGACCAATTTTATGACACCCACTTTGTGGCTGGCGGCTTCAACTGTCATGTTCGACAACATCCAGGGAGCTTCCATGGTGTACATGGTGGCAACTGATTTGGTTCCCACAATGAGGAGGGAACCAGGCTGCTGGAGTCCTGTGATGAAAATGATCACCTGTTTGCCTACCTGTCTGGTGGGCACACTAGTCAGATTGACTACATTCTCACCAGGAAACGGGAAAGGCAGCTACTTATAAAAAATTCAAAACTTTCCCAGGTGATGAATGCACCCCACAACATTTTTATCTATAAGAAAGTTTTATTTATTGAAGAAATTTATTTTGCAATTAAGCATACAATAAAAATACACCAGAATCTAAAATTTAATAGTCTTTAAAATTTACTGAAATAGTATGAATAACTTGTATACATTTTACTCTTTTAACATCTTTTTTTCATAAACTCGAAATATTGACTACTGTCGTTTTAACCCGTTATAAAAGCAGAAGCCTCTAAAATCATTATTCGTATCAAATCAAATGAATGCTTGATTTTATGCTGCATATTACCAGTCATTTTTAAAATCAAGATTAGTGAAAATCTTATACTATTAGCCAAAGTTTATGTCATTTGCATATGCAATTAACCAACTTATGCCATTATACAGAAAGCACATTAATGAATTGATTGTATCATCTACAGAGTGTGAACAAATATATAGAACTAGCTGTCTCTCCACCAACATCCCAGCATGCATTTGTGAACTGTGTGTGTGTGTGTGTGTGTGTGTGTAACTGAGAAGCAACAATCAAGATATTAGACTCAAAAACTATCACTAGTATTCCTACATTATCCTACTCTATCGAGAGTTCTTTGTATGTCAGCAAGATATTCTACATGTGTCAATATTTTATAAGAGAACAATGGAGAAACTGCTCTTTTATTTTCTCAATAAAATGACATAAAATTAACATTGTTTTCGGTTTCAAGTGATCTTCCTGATTATGTTTCTTCCATCAGCAATGTGTAAAACCTTTGAATATTGAGAAAAAGACTGGCAAAGTTGGTAAGATCAAGATTGAAGATGATGGAAGCTACTATGAAGTTAGCATGGTAAGTGGATTCAGTTGGTGTATTCAGATTTTACCTTTTTTGCAAAGGTTTTTGAATTAGCAAATTCTTTCTTTCTCATATTCTAGAGTAGGAAGAATCGGTTATAATACATAAGAATATATTAGAAATAAATACATCATAATCTCTCTCTCTGACCATATTTCCATCTTTAAACTGCACTGTTTTCTGAGTTATAGCAACCTTCCTGGTATAGAAGGCTCTGAAAAGTTTGAGAGTACATCTTGTCAGATGAGTTGTACCTGTAATTCAAAGTTGTATCTGCATGAAAATTATGTCAATGGTTCAAATGTTTGCATATCTATGTGTGCACATATTTATCTATTTGTCTGTCTTCCTGTCAGTCTGTTTCATCATCATCATCATCATTGTTTAACATCCACTTTTCCATGCTTGGAGTTGGATGGAAGGAAACAGTAATCATGGCCGAATCTGATGTCATGTAACTAGCACCTGTACTGTGACATGTAAAAAGCATCTCTCGAGTTTTGGGCCTCATGGAGACAATGTGGCTGATGCCAGTGTCGCGTAACCAGCACCTGTGGCAGTGTCATGTAACTAGCACCTTTTGAGTGTTGGGCCTCACAGAGGCTATGACAAATGACCAAGACCTTCAGCAATGTGCCATGCTTGAGTAGAAGACCCATCAAGCCAAGTGAAATCATAGTCGTGGCAGATACTGGTGTTACACAGCTGGCACATAAAAGCACCCATTACACTCTCGGGGTGGTTGGTGTTAGGCTGGGCATCCAGCTGTAGAAATCATGCCAAATCAAACTGGAGTCTGGTGCAGCCACTCAGATTATCAGCTCTGGTCAAAACTGTCCAACCTGTGTCAGCATGGATAACAGACATTAAATGATGATCATTATGATGATATATGGACTACAGCTGTGAATTCAAAGGTCCAGCCTTGTTACACACTGTCATACTGAGACCGTCTGATGAAATACAAGGAAACATGTTTGAGTATTTTATAGTTGAACTTGTGTTATAGCAGCTTACAATATATGCATTGATCAGACAAGTGTTTTACATATTGTCAATGCAAAATCCATTTACTTGTTGTTTTACATGTTTCTTTGTTGTTACATTTTAGCCCCTGTTCCCCTATCTTCATCTCTTCAACCTGTCAATATGTATTATTTTTATTATTATATGTTCAGTCAGGTGAAGCTAATAAATTGAAGAAAGCAAAAATCACATTAAATGACTGCCTTGCCTGCAGTGGATGTATCACCTCAGCAGAAAGTGTACTTATCTCACAGCAGAGTTCTGAGGAATTATACAAAGTCTTGAAGCAGAATTCTGCCATACAAAAGGTAGACAATAATTCTTATTTATTTACTTTATTCAGTTGTTGTTTTTTTTTTTGGTTTTCTTTTCAGTTTTTAATTTGTATTTAGAAAAAAATTAAAATCCCTCTCAACACATGGCTATGATGCTCCTCCACTACTTCTGCTCATGATCAGAGATGCACATATTGTCAGCCTCTAAGAGACATGCTCAACTTGTTAAAGTCAAACAACTGACAAGCAAATCTTTGATATTGAGCAGAATATTTGCTGTAGCTCATCTTTTATAGCAAAACAAAACATGTACATGATAACACTTCCAATCAGTTAAGATCAGAAGCCTTGAGAGCCAGTGCCCGGTATTGCATCAAAGCATTTATTATTATTATTATTATTGTTGATTTGTTCGACTAAAGGCGGTGCTCCAGCATGGCTGCAGTCAAATGACTGAAACAAAAGAATACACAACAGATTGAAGTGGTGGAAAGGAGAAATTCCTAACATCGGGCCACAAGTAACCTTAAATGCCAACAACCTTCCTATGTATCCTAATAACACTGTTTTCTGGAGCTGCACTAAACTAGATTCTATGACTATTTTCTCCATCCATCTGTTCAAATCTTTAGGGATAGTTCCTAACCTATAACTACTGGGATACATAAGGTCCATTATCTGGCACTTTTTATTCTCTTTGTCTGCTACTGCTAAACCAGGCCTTCTAAACAATAAACTGCAGTTAGTGCAATGTAAAATCTGAACTCATCACTCTTAAGGTTTGGTAAGGAATCCTAAATCCTAGCCTACTTTGCCAATTTGTCTCTTCAGTCTGAGAATAACGCATGTTTCATAGATTCTTCCTTCCACCACTCTCAGAGAAAAAAGAAGAAAAGCAGCTAAATTCTAACATTTTAGTCTAACCAGTATCATTCCAGATCTTTCTTTGATCTTTCTTCAGATTCTAGAACTTTCTTCTAAGTTAGACTGAGATCCTCTTGTGTTACATATAAGTCACTGAATCTTCTCCATTTGATTCTATTGGCAGTAGCTGTTACAGTTTCCAATGTTTATTTTGAATTTTTAGGGAGAACAATCTGGTGATGAAAAACTCGTTATCGTATCAATATCACCACAGTCTCGGGCTTCATTGGCAGCAAACTATAAACTTTCTTTGGAAGACACAGCCAAGAAATTAACAGCCTTTTTCAAAGGTTTAGGTAAGGGATTCTTTTGTTGTATTATAACATTGATTTCAAACATTTGGCACAAAAATCAAACATATTGTAGAGATAAGGATAGAGTTAATTAAATTGATCACTTTCTCTCCTCAGTAATTGAGAGCTACTAATTTTATCACTTTCAGGAAGGGTGAAATGCAAAGAAAATCCCTTAGCAAGATATGAAATCACATCATAAAACATAAAAGAATGAAAATAAATATCATAAAGTAGAGGCATAATTGTGTGGTTATTAAGTTCATTTTGAAATTACATGATTTCAGGTTCAATCCCTCTATGCAGTACTTGGGTAAGTGTCTGCTATCATAGTCGTAGGTCAACCAATGGTTTGTGCTTGAAATTTGGATATCAGAAACTGTGTAGAAGCCCATTGCAGGAATTGCTCCTGTTCTTAGGTGGTAGATTTAAAGGATTCAACTGGGAAAATGGAGAGACTTAATCTGGATACTTCTTTAAAAGATATCTCAAAACCATCTCAGAAGGAATACCGAAAGGAACTAATCAATAAAATAAAGGACTTCTTACATTACTTAAGATGGAAAGCATTCTACCGTGGCTGAGGACAAATCTTACTTGAATAAACATGAAAATAAGGAAACAGAATGGGTTAGGAAACACTTTAAATGAAGAAAACATCCATCTTATAATAGAAATCTTGATTCTTTCGAAGACCAAATTTGGGATGCAATTAAGAACATTACATTTGAGAAGCAAACATAAAAAAACTGAGGAACATTATTTTAGAGCTGAAATCTAAAGAAGGAATATTGGTTACCTCTGACAAGACTGGAAATCTATATAATATGAACATTAATTTATACCAGAAGGAAATCACAAAAAATATAAAATAGTAAATAAGAATATACTTTAAAATATTAACCTTGAGTGTAACAAAATAATGACAGAATATAATATTGATGATTTGACAGAACCTTTTGTCCCTTTGAGACCTAGAAGTCAGGTGCATGATGAAATGGGTGATGTTATGAATAAACTGCTTTGCTGATATGAAACACATATGTAGCACGGATTGAACAGACATTGTCTAATCATCTTATATATATATATATATATATATATATATATATATATATATATATATATATATATATATATATATATATCATCATCATCATCATCATCATCGTTTAACGTCCGCTTTCCATGCTAGCATGGGTTGGATGATTCGACTGAGGACTATATATATATATATATATATATATATACAGGGTGTCCTGAAATTAAAGCAACTGAAGTTTCAGGCTTTAATAACTATCAATAAATGTGATAAGATATGAAAAATATACATCATTATAAAAGCTTAGTGTGTCTTCTTTTTCTTTAAGACTAAATAAACTTAGATATATAAATTAGATTATGGCTATAGACTGAAATACAATCATAACCTCCACAAAGGAGGTGAAAGTAATACAACTATAGCAAAAAAGCTTAAAATTAACCGAACACCAGTCTGGAAAATTGTCAAAAAATTTCAAGGGACTGGTTCCACCACTGATCAACTTGGACATGACCGAAAAAAGAAAAGTGCAAACCTCTCAGCTTATCAAAAGTACCAGAGAAAAGATACCAGAGAAGTACCAGAGAAAAGTACCAGAGAAAAGTACCAGAGAAAAGTACCAGAGAAAAGTACCAGAGAAAAGATACTGCAAAATCCTCGTTGTTCTGTCAGAAAATTGGCTGCCACAGCAAAAATAAGCCAGACATCAGTGTATCAAGTGCTAAAAGAGGATCTCAGGACCCACCCTTACAAGATGATCTGCTGTCATGAGCTCACACAAGTTTATAAGGCCATGAAACTGGAGAGATGTTGTCTTATCCTGCATCAGATTGCTGAAGGAATGCTGCCCAACTTGGTGTTCTCTGGGGAAAAGCAATTTGACATTGAACAGACAGTAAACTACCAGAATGATTGACTTTGGAATGTATCTGACTCTGTTGAGGATAGTCTCATAAATCGACATTAAAATCCACAGTCATTTATGGTTTGGGTGGCTGTGACAACCACTGGAAAGTTCACCCCTCGTTTTTGTGCCCCTGGGTATTAAAATTAACACCCAGCAATACATTGGTGACATTCTGGAAGCTGAACTGCTTCCATGGACGAATGAGCACTTTCAAGGCTCACCTTGGAGCCTTCAACAGGACTTGGCACCATCCCACAGCTCCAAACAGACACAACACTGGATTCAGAAAAACATTCCATCGTTCATAGGCAAGGCTATATGACCCTCAAGAAGCCCCAATCTCAACTTGTTGGATTTTTGTGTTTGGTCCATTTTGGAGACAAGGGTCTCGAGCACTCATGTTTCCCTTGATACTCTGAAGGCAAAACTGTGCCAGGAAGGGGCTTCAATTCTGCAAGAACAGCTACATGCTGTGTATAAAGCATCCAAACCCTAGACTTTGTGATTCAAAACAGAGGTGGTCATATCAAATAAATGTGATAGTATCATAATTGTGTTTTCTTTACCATTGCACTGCAATGCTCAGACCTGAAATATAACAATATTTTGCTGTGGTGATACTGATAAAAGTTGTTTGCCTTAATTTTGGGACACCCTGCATATATATATATATATATATATATATTATTTTATGTATATTAATATTATCTCAGTTATTAAAACTTTCGATAATTTGAATACGTTAATGGTTACCATTGGTAGCAAAATTACACTAAAAAACAAGATATCCCAGCCGTTTTACAGGTTGATATACCGAGTTAACATGATACATTTTGAGAATATATGGATAATAATAACAAATGGAGCAAAACGCATGTCGATGAAAGTTCCTTTAATTCCTACATATATGTTTCGAAGCAAGTGAGGGCCATTTCACAAAAAAAAGAAAGGGCTGCTGGAATCATCACTTGTTTCTCATCAGGGAGATCATAATAAAACATTTAGTAGCAAGACAAAAACGAAATGATGGAGTAACTTACCAGCTGAGATGTTACATGGTCAG
>NC_069002.1:37480966-37489378 GCF_001194135.2 Octopus bimaculoides | reverse complement strand
CGATATTATTCCACGGGCTTTAGGAATAAGAACGCTAGTTTACATAGAAATATAAAGGGAGGGTGTCTCTGATGTGATGCTAAAGGTTGTGGTCAAGGAGTCATTCGGGTGGGTGAGGGGAGATAATTAAAGTGAATGTTTACATATGTGTCTGCTAGCGTGCAGACACCTATGTACAAACACGTGCGTGTATGCACATACACACATACATATGCGCACACCCATGTATACATACCCACACACCCACGTTTTGCTCCATTTGTTGTTATTATCCATATATATATATATATATATACATCTTATTGTCTCTTTGTGTATATAAGACTATATTTTCCAAAGAATCCTAATTTAGTACGGTCGGTATGAAGTATAGAGGTTGGTGTTTCTTTCTTGTGTTTTAGTTGGGTAAAAATAGTTATTTATAACTTAGGCTCACTGTTCAAATACTTGGTGTGCATATGTGTGAGAAGTAAGGATGCCTTTGATTAAATTGCCCTCAGTGTACACTTGGTATTAAGAATTTAGAGGCCCTCCTATACCCATCTTTGAAGGTTGACTTTACCAGCCGTCATTATCGTCATTGTCCTTGTTGTTTTCACCATCACTACCACCTCTATTATTACATAGTCACCACCATCATTATCACCACTGACTGTCATAAAACTGAAAGTTTTTTTTCTGATACGGATGAGTTTCTTCAGTTTTGACAGTCATTAACATTTCTACATTGAAAATCCCATCCTTTTTATTCCAGGTGTTGCTTACATCCTTGACACAACATTTTCCCGAAATTTTAGTTTAATTGAGAGTGCTCAAGAATTCCTTCATCGCTACAAGACTGCCAACATCAAACAAACTGCATTCCCCATGTTGACCTCAGCTTGTCCAGGTAAGAGTAGTTTGTGTGTGTTAGTTGTATGCACACATACAACATGTCTGTACTTTTTAAAGGTAAACTTTGACAAAGCCAAAACTTATATTTACAAGAAAAAAAGGCATCGAAGCCAAAACTTCAAAGTACTGTCAAACTTTTCATTCATTTGAAAAATAACATTTCTACCAAGTTAAGCAACCACATAGTAGTACCCAGGTGTGTACTTTTGATTTGTATGACACCTATTTCAGTCTGTCTGTTTTATTCTTACACTTTTTTGAAATTATGTTGTTAAAAGCCTTTACCATCTCTCTTGTTCTTCATTTCCATTTCTTCTCAGAATTAGGATTAACTTTTCAATTAACTTTCATTGTTTATTCTAATGATTTGTAATGTTAATTTTAATTAATATCTCCTGAAGTATCTCTGTTTTTCTTTTATGATGATTGGTACAAGGATGGATCTGCTATGCCGAAAAGACCCATGGATCATTTATTCTCCCTTACATCAGCACAACAAAATCTCCACAGCAAATCATGGGATCCTATGTGAAAGACTTCTTTGCCAACCTCCATAGCAAGAGGCCCAGTGACATCTACCATGTCACTGTGATGCCATGCTATGATAAAAAGCTGGAGGCTTCACGCCAAGACTTCTACAATGACATCTACAACACCAGAGATGTCGATTGTGTTATCAGTACTGGTGAGTTATCTCTATGTTTCTACTGTTTCTATAATATATTATATACACGTTAATGTCATCATCATCATCTTCATTTAACATCTGTTGTCCATGCTGGCAATGGTTGGATAGTTTGACCAGGGCTGGTAAGCTGAAGGGCCGCACCAGACTCCAGTCTGATTTGGCATGGTTCCTACAGCTGGATGCCCTTCCTAATGCCAACCACTCTGAGAGCATAATAGGTGCTTTTACATGCCACTGGCATGAGTGCAAGTTACGTGACACCGGAATCGGTCACATTGCTTGGGTGAAGCCGTTTCTTGTAGAATATCGTGACAGCACTTTTCATTCTGTATTTCAGCTGAGATCAACTTTGGCTTATATTCTTCTGGGGCTTCATAAAATAGCCAGTCAGGTGTTTGGAGGTAATATAATTGACCGTTACCATCCCCTAAATTTTCTCATCTTGTTCTTGTGTAAGAAATGATTAATTATTACTGTTGTTGTAGGGTGTTGTATTGGCAAAATTGGTTTGGATGAAATGCTTTGAGGGATTTAGTCATGGCCCTTGATATCCTGAGTTCAAATTCACTGTGATCATCTTTGCTATTCATCAGTCAAATACTTGAATCAGTTTAATCAGCTAATCTCTCCCTAAGTTTGTGGTTTTGTGTCTATACTAGAAACTATTGTTTATTTTTTTTTTTTTTGATCAGATGAAGTAGATAAAATGTTCCTGAAGGAGAATGTGTTGTTAGCAGAGATACCAGCAATGGAACTTGATCCTATGTAAGTAACAGCTCTATATTTTTTGCTTTTCATTGTCATTTGATATTAAAGAAGTGGGTTGGAAATTTCCCTGGCTCAAACTATTTCAGAGACTAGATACTTCATATAATAAGATATTCTTGGGACACTGGACAGACAGCTTGCACAGTGAACACTTCAGGTGTGGATTTCTATCTGTCACTATCCAAACCTTTACTGTGTGGTGTATAGAGAGTGGTGGTCTCATCTGGTGAAACCATCTAATATCGACTCCGTTCAGAAAGCTGGAAGAGAAGATGTCATTCGAAGAAAAAAACACTGTACAATGAATTCATAGAACCAAGCTGTAGCTTTTAAATGCTTTTACTCAAAGTCACAAATATATACAAGTTGAATAAATCATGAAAGGTATTTACAAACAAAGGATTGTCTGATGCAGAAGAAGAAGTGCAAGTTCATGAGGAAGACGAAGAAGTGACTGCAACAATGTTATCAGCAGATGACAAGGAACCAGAGAATTCCAGAATCCTGTCTGTGGAGGCGGCAAGTTGTTCAATGGCGGTATGTTCCATCATGGGTGCTAAAACTGATTGGACATTAGAAGGTGTCCTTGAGAAAAATTATCCTGTTTTCATCCATTATTAGACACGACTAATTTGTTTGTTTCTTAAGTAACACTTAATTCCCTTAAACTTTCCACTCCATATGTCACAGATATCCTGGTGATGCCCCCCACAAGTTAGTTACCCATGCAGGCGGTGGGTCTGGAGGTTTTCTCAACTATATACTCAGAATTGTTTCCAAAGACCTGTTTGGTAAAGATCTCAAGGAACTGGAATTAAAAACATTGAGGTAAGAAAGTGGATTGGTTATCTCTGAATAACTTCTTAACAACACCATTCCAACTGTGACCATCCTACCTTTTTGTGTATATGTAAAGTAAATTATTATTGTCATTAAAACCGGGGTCATTGTAATCGACTAGTCCCCCAAATTTCAGGCCTTGTAGAAAGGATTATTATTATTGGTAGAATCATTAGCACGCCGGATAAAATGCTTAGTGGCATTTCGTCTGTCTTTATGGTCTGAATTCAAATTCTAGTGAGGCCAGCTTTGCCTTTCATCATTTTAGGGTTGATCATTTACTGATCATGTATTAGGATCAATGTAATTGACTTACCTCCTCCCCTCAAGATTGCTGGCCTTGTGCCAAAATTAGAAAGAATTATTTATGGTGCTGAAATGGAATTGGCAGAACTTTTAGAGTGTTCAACAAAACAATTCTTGTTCTATTTACATTCTAAGCTCAAATGCTGTGGAATGTCCACATTGCCTCTCATCCATCCAAAGTCAATAAAATTCCAGTCAAGTCGTACTGAAGTCGATATAATCAACAGTTCCCCTCCTCATAACATTTTGCTCTTGTTAGAAATGGCTATTATTAGTTTTAATATACTTTAATAAAAAAAATAACAACTGAAAATGTTATATAAAGGAAATATTGTACTAAATCAAGGGTTAGCCCTATGTATCCTATGACAGTTTTCTCTTTTACATGTCATAGTTCCCTTTTTGAGTCAGTATTTTGCAGCCAGTAGCACTCCTTGTTGCTAACCCTCTTACAACATATCTATTCTAAAACTGTGAATTAAAAATCTAACGAGAAAATATTATGTAGTGGGAAATATTGATTAATGTCTTATATTATTTTCACTTTTCTAGCAAATAGGGGTGACAGTCCTGGACATGTTTTAGATTTATTTTGACCTCATCAGCAAAATAGAACTTTCTCAATGCTTTTCAAAGTAGTGATGACACAATAACTAAGTGTATGTACAAGATTGTAAATTAATTGATTGAGGAAAATAGAACTGTAGAAAAATAATTCACAGATACCATCTGTCTGGAAAAACAATTTCGTCATTTTTCCTTTCTTTGTTTATTTATTGATTTAAAATTTTTCCCTTTCTCTTTCCACAGAAATAATGACTCTAAAGAAATCACAGTAACTTCAGAAGATGGTAAAGAACTGAAGTTTGCCATTGCTTATGGATTCCGAAACATCCAAAATATTGTCCAGAAGATTAAGCGAGGCAAGTGTCCATACCATTTTGTAGAAATTATGGCCTGTCCATCTGGATGTAACAATGGTGGTGGGCAAATCCGAGCTGCCTCTGCCACACAAGAAATGGCAAAGAGCACATTATTACAAGTTGAAGAACTTTACAACTCTATTGACCTGATTGAACCCACAGAGGTTGAAGACGTTCAGAAACTGTATACTGAGTGGCTTGGAGGGCACGACTCTGAGAAGTGTGCCTCCATGCTTCACACTCAGTACCACCATATAGAGAAAAATACAAATGTTTTAAATCTTAAATGGTAGAACTATAAAATAAATAAATAAATAAATTAATTATTTAATCAGATTTGGTGGGGTGGATATAATTGATTAAATTGATCCCAGTACTTGATTGGGATTTTAACTCAGAATGTGAAGAGCCTTAATGAATGCTTTAATACATTTTGTCTGACCCCCTAACAATTCTACCAATTTACAGTCCTTAATGATATATTCTAACATGGGCACAACGCTACAAATTTGGAGGGACAGCTTAGTTGATTAAATTAACCCCAACTTCACAACTGGTACTTTATATTATTAAACTTGTAGGTTTTGCCAAATAATTTCTAACATAAGCTCAAAACCTGAGATTTTAAGAGAGTGTTCAGTTGATCCAAGTAGTCTCCATGGTAATTAATTTATCAATTTACCCCTCCCAAGATTGCTGCCTTGTGTCAGAATTAGAAAGAATTATTATTATTATTATTATTAAAGGGACCCATGGAAATTCCACAGAATGAAAAAGATTAAGAGAAGCTATTTACGAAAGGATGATTTTCATTTTTATTTTTATTATGCTAAGTTATTTCACTTCCAGTCACAATAATATATTTTATGATTTTAAAATTTCCTTCTGTTAAATATTTTATATTCCTCTCTTTCTCTCTTACCTCTTCAACAAACTTTTTAACCATGTAATTCCCCTCTTCATGTTTTTAACATTTCTGTCTTTCTTCTCACCTCTCACTTCCACTAACCATGAATGACAGCATAATGCATCAGCTGGCTATCTGCTCTCTCACATTCCCTCTTCCTCTCTCTTACTCTACTTCCTCCTCCTCTCTAACAAACTAAAGTGTAAAAGTGTGAATGAACTGGTTGAAGAATAATATTATAGATTTAGTTCAATAAAAAAATAATACTTTTCTCTATCAACACCACCACCACCACCATCATCATCATCATCACTGCAATTTTCAGTTACAAAACTCGTTTCATTTCACTTCTGTCCAGCTGTTTGTTTATATCTACTTTTTCTTGCTGTCAATGTATCTCTACTCTGACAATGCAAATGCTCTCTGCTTCTCTCTCTCTCTCTCTTAATGTAACTGCCTCCTCTGTCCATCTCTCTCTCTGTCTGCCTTTCTTTAACCTCACTACCAGAACATCACCCTCTACTAAATATTGTACCCTAAACATATCTCTTCCTCTTTACCTTCCCCCACCCACCCTACAGCATGTAGTTAACACTTCTCTTGCTCTTCGTCTCTCCCTTCAACTAACCATTTGACACATTTCGCCTTATTATACATCCTACCCTACTTCTTTCTTCTCTTCTCACACTCCTCCTCTCTCTCTCTCACTTTTACTCCACCTCTCACTCACTCCACATCCACCTTTCTAACTAAAGTGTAATGGGTGGATGAACAAGTAGATTATTATTCAGATTATTTAAGGTGGTGAAATGGAATTGGCAGAACTTTTAGAGTGTTGAACAAATTTGGATTAAATTGGCTGCAATAATTGACTGGTACAGCATTTTCCAATATTTCAACTTTTAGGGAACCTTTGGAATACATTCCATGTCTCAACAGAACCCAACATAAAATTTATTATCAATTTTTATTAATCACTTCCTGACTCTCTGATGGGGCTGGCCCTTTTTTCATAATTTCTTCTTTTCCTCTATTTCTTTTATTCTGTGACAGCAGGCTGTTGGTCCCTATCAGCCTGCATTTGGATGTTATGTTTCTACTGGCAAGGTGAGTCTTGTTGTTGCTCTGGAAAAGCCTCCAATTTATGCTTGTGGCCACATTTGCACATTACTATTGCTTATTTGAAATCATTTCCAAACTTCTTTTTTTTCTTTTCAGTGCTTAATAGTATGAAATTTTGCATCTAGCTGTAAAAAATATACAAGGGTAAGTCAAAAATTATCTGCACTTTTGCCATAACATATCTTTATTGTTGTCACACTGCCTTCTGCACATGCACGCTTACAGTTGGTACTATTTGATCAAAGTTTGAACCTGATCGTGCCATTTTTCTTTCTAGTTTTATAATGTAAGCATGGCCACTCCACTTGCAATGTGCACCAAAGAAGAACAAAGATCTGAGAGATGGTAATGGTGAACCAGTTTACCATTACCATCTCTCGAGCTTGTTGAACCTTCTCGTCAGTGGTGGAGGTTGACGGGTGTCACGCTTGTCCAGCCACTTTTAAACGTTTTTGATCCAGTCATACACACTTCTACATGGTTGTGCACTGTCCCCGTTTTGTGCTAAAAGCCTCCAATGAATTTTAGCACCTGACACAACTTCCAACCAGAGAAATTGGATCAGTGTTCTTTATTCTTCGTTGGTGCACATTGCTGGTGAAGCAGCCATGCTTACACTGTAAAACCAGAAAGAAAAATGGTGCAATCAGGCTCAAACTTCAATCACATGGCCACAATAGTACCAACTGTAAGCACGCATGCGCAGAAGTCAGTGTGACAATAATAAAGATATGTTATAGGGAAAGTGTGGATAAATTTTGACTTCCCTTGTAATTTCCCTGTAACAATATCAAATGCAAATATACGACTTCACTCAACCCGTTTCCCACTAAAAAATGTTGAATAGTTTCACAGGCATCAGGTATCCATTTTAGCTAGCAATGTTAATTCTTTAAGATTAGAATTTTTTTTTTCTCCTGGATAAGACACCATTCTTTCACACAAGCAATTATTTTTTCTTTAGAAGAGGAATTAACCCCAGAGCTGCAAACCAATCAAAACACTTGTCAGTTTGAGGAAGTTGTCACTGACGTCATTTCTGGTTTAAAGACACTCTAGCCATGATTAGCCTGTCTTTTAGGGGCACATGTACAATTACGCTACACTGTCCAGTCTGTTCTTTTTGCTTTTTTTCTTTTTCCAAGATGGCTAAAATTTGATGTATATCTGGCTGCTATTTCTAGCAGGTCAAGTGACAAGGCAGAAGTTGGTTCATAGTAGCTAAGTGTTTTTAGATCATAGACATATTACAGTGTTTGCTAATATGACCTTGTTATTATTCCGTTACTTCATTGACTCAGCTTTTTGTGGACCCAATAGAAAAACATCTGATTTGTGAATTTTTAAAAAACAGCTCTCAGGAATCAATCTTAAATTATATTAAAGAGTTTTCATTATTAATGAACATTCATTTATATTTTGTTATGGGAATTAAAAGTTTTCACAGAGAAACTATTTTAATGATTTCCAGTTAATTTTGGTTCATGTACAAATGTAAATTGTTTTGTGAATTAAAATTTCAAATTTGGTTATTTTTTCCTTCAATTTTTTCTTGTTGTAACATATTTATCAAACAATTGTGCATGTATAGTTTTATGGTTAAGAAGTTAACCGCAATCCTAAGGTTTTAGGTTCACTCCCACAGTGTGGCTAAGGCAAGTGTTATATGTATAAAACAAAAGATGTCTGTGTGTGTAGTACAAATGCATTTCTACAGTTTTCAACCGATTTTACACACGCATTACTTATGCGCTAAGGATGGTCATGCACTATAAGGAGTGCATGTAGGAGCCCAGAGCTCCTACATAAAGTGAGAAACGAAGAAAAATGGTGTTTTACATGGGTTTTTCTCTAAAACCTTCTGCAGTTTTCAACTGATTCTCTCCCTTCTCTCATTTTGTTTCCCTTGCTTACACATATTCTCTCTCCCCTTCAGTAATAATTCCTCTCTCTCTCTCTCTCTC
>NC_069002.1:37477049-37480894 GCF_001194135.2 Octopus bimaculoides | reverse complement strand
TACGGTTTTTGTACATTCTCCCCCCCAAAATAATTTAGTTATTTTTAATTTTTGTTCACCCAGTGTGCTTAAATTCAGTTTTGCAACATCTGCCTAAAAATTGACTTCAGTGTATTTCAATTAGTCATGTGTAAAAATCTCTGTTATTACGGTTTTTGTACATTCTCCCCCCCAAAATAATTTAGTTATTTTTAATTTTTGTTCACCCAGTGTGCTTAAATTCAGTTTTGCAACATCTGCCTAAAAATTGACTTCAGTGTATTTCAATTTTGTTGTGCGTAAATATCTTTGTCTTTGCAGTATTTCTACGTTCTCCCTACAACATTACTTCTTTTTAATTTTTTGCACTCCATCTATTTAAATACAATATTTTCATTTATCTCTATTGAAAAATGTTGTTCCTGCAGTCGTGCATGCATATGTATGACCACTATGGGCCACATACAGCCGATACGCCTTCATTACTAATCAATGAGATTTCAGCCATGCCACCGAGCGGTCATGCGTTACAAAAAGCTATCCTAAAGTGGCTCGAGAGTTTTCACTCAAGCTATTTTCTTCTAGAGCTTAATACGCTCAGACGGAGTTTGTAAGTTCTGTCTACAAGTTGACTTCTTTGTCTATATATATAAAATTCTTTGTCTGTCTTTTCCCTATGCCTTCTCAAATGGCCCAACCAAATCAAGTCAAATATTACAAGGTAATAGTATCAGAATCCATCAGTGACAACATAAAATTTTTGCATTAAAGCAATATAACTTTAGCATTGGTTCCGTATAATGTGCCAAAAGTGAATGAATAAGGTCTCTATTGTAATGTCATATAACACTGTTTCCCTTTTCATATTGTTACACTTCTATTCCTTCAATTTTAATTCTCCTGTAATAAATGAATAATTAACATCCTAATATGAACAACATTATGCATTGGCAACTTTCTGTCTTAACCAACCATGACAGTGGAATGATGTGTCATTGTGTCAGTGTGTGTTGACTGACACAACTCTTGACAAAAAACAATTCGGGGGCAGGTCAGAGGTATATAAAAATACTCATTTACCATTCAATTACCAGTTCATAATTATAGCAGCAGCTGCAAGGATGCATGCTATTTACAATTACATATTTACCTTTAAATTAATGGAGTCTCAATAGCTATACAAACGATCTCCCCTCCAACTATACAAACGATCTTTCCTTTAGCTATACAAATGATCTTCCCTTCAGCTATACAAACGATCTTCCCTTTAGCTATACAAACGATCTTCCCTTCAACTGTACAAAGGATCTTCCCTTTAGCTGTACAAACGATCATCCCTTTAGCTACACAAACGAACATCCCTTTAGCTGTACAAACGATCTTTCCTTTAGCTATACAAACGATCATCCCATTAGCTGTACAAATGATCTTTCCATTAGCTATACAAACGATCTTTCCTGTAGCTATACAAACGATCTTCCATTTAGCTATACAGACGATCTTCCCTTTAGCTGTACAAACGAATTTTCCGTTAGCTATACAAACGATCATTTTTTTAGCTGTACAAACGATCATCCCTTTAGCTATACAAACGATCTTTCCATTAGCTATACAAACGATCTTTCCTGTAGCTATACAAACGATCTTTCCTTTAGCTATACAAACGATCTATCTTTAGCTATACAAACGATCATCCCTTTAGCTATACAAACGATCTTTCCATTAGTTATAAAAACGATCTTTCCTGTAGCTATACAAACGATCTTCCATTTAGCTATACAAACGATCTTCCCTTTAGCTGTACAAACGAATTTTCCGTTAGCTATACAAACGATCATTTTTTAGCTGTACAAACGTTCATCCCTTTAGCTATACAAACGATCTTTCCATTAGCTATACAAACGATCGTCCCTTTAGCTATACAAACGATCTTTCCTTTTGCTATACAAACGTTCTGCCTTTCAGCTGTACAAACAATCTTCCATTTAGCTATACAAACGATCTTCCCTTTAGCTATACAAACGATCATTCCTTTGGCTATACAAACGATCTTCCCTTTAGCTATACAAACGATCATTCCTTTCGCTATAGAAACTATCATTCCTTTAGCCATACAAACGATCTTCTCATTGACTATACAAACGATCTTTCCTTTGGCTATACAAACGATCTTCCCTTTAGCTATACATACGATCTTTCCTTTGGCTATACAAACGATCTTTCCTTTGGCTATACAAATGATCTTTCCTTTGGCTATACAAACGATCTTCCCATTAGCTATACGAACGAGCTTTCGTTTAGCTATACAAACGATCTTCCCTTTAGCTATACAAACGATCTTTCCTTTAGCTATACAAACGATCTTCCCTTTAGCTGTACAAACGATCTTCCCTTTAGCTATGCAAACGATCTTTCCTTTAGTTATACAAACGATCTTTCCTTTGGCTATACAAACGATTTACCCTTTTGCTATACAAACGATCTTTCCTTTGGCTATACAAACGATCTTTCCTTTGGCTATACAAATGATCTTCATATCTTTCCTTTCGCTATATAAACGGCCATTCGTTTGGCTATACCAACGTTCTTCCCTTTAGCTATACAAACGAATTTTCCTTCGGCTATACACACGATCTTCACTTTAGCTATATCAACGTTCTTCGCTTTAGGTATACAAACGATCTTTCCTTTGGCAATACAAACGATCTTTCCGTTGACTATACAAACGATCATTTCTTTCGCTATAGAAACGATCATTCTTTAGATATACAAACGATCTTTTCTTTGGCTATACAAACGATCTTCCCTTTAGCTATACAAACGATCTTTCCTTTGGCTATACAAATGATCTTTCCTTTAGCTATACAAACGACCTTACATTTGGCTATACCAACGTTCTTCCCTTTAGCTCTACAAACGATCTTTCCTTTGGCTATACAAACGATCTTTCCGTTGGCTATACAAACGATCATTCCTTTCGCTATAGAAACGATCATTCCTTTAGCTATACAAATGATCTTTCCTTTGGCTATACAAACGAACTTCCCTTTAGCTATACAAACGATATTTCCTTTAGCTATACAAACGATCTTCCCATTGACTATAGAAACGATCTTTCCTTTAGCTATACAAACGATCTTTCCTTTGGATATACAAACGATCTTCCCTTTAGCTATACAAGCGATATTTCCTTTGGCTATACAAACGATCTTCCCTATAGCTATACAAACGACCCTTCCTTTAGCTATACAAACGAACTTTCCTTTGGCTATACAAACGATCGTTCCGTTCGCTATACAAACGAGATTTCTTTAGCAATACAAACGATTTGTCCTTTAGCTATACAAACGATCCTTCCTTTAGCTATACAAACGAATTTTCCTAGCTTAAGGAAAGATCGTTTGTATAGCCAAAGGAAAGATCGTTTGTATAGCCAAAGGAAAGATCGTTTGTATAGCCAAAGGAATGATCGTTTATATAGCTAAAGGGAAGATCGTTTGTATAGCTAAACGGAAGATCGTTTGTATAGCTAAATGGAAGATCGTTTGTATAGCCAAAGGAATGATCGTTTGTTTAGCTAAAGGGAAGATCGTTTATATAGCCAAAGAACACATAATTTGTATAGCTACAGGAAAGATCTTTTGTATAGCCAAAGGAAAGATCTTTTGTATAGCCAAAGGAAAGATCGTTTGTATAGCCAAAGGAAAGATCGTTTGTATAGCTGAAGGGAAGATCGTTTGTATAGTCAAAGGAAAGATCGTTTGTATAGCTAAATGAATGATCGTTTCTATAGCGAAGGGAAAGATCGTTTGTATGGCCAAAGGAAAGATCGGTTGTATAGCTAAATGAAAGGTCGTTTGTACAGC
>NC_069002.1:37473520-37476949 GCF_001194135.2 Octopus bimaculoides | reverse complement strand
TCGTTTGTATAGCTAAAGGAAAGATCGTTTGTACAGCTAAAGGGGAGATCGTTTGTATAGCTAAAGGGGAGATCGTTTGTATAGCTAAAGGAATGTCATTTGTATAGCTTAAGGAGGGATCGTTTGTATAGCTAAAAGAAAGATCGTTTGTATAGCCAAAGGAAAGATCATTCGTATAGCTGAAGTGAGGATCGTTTGTATAGCTAAAGGGAAGGTCGTTTGTGCAGCTAAAGGGGAGATCGTTTGTATAGCTAAAGGGAAATCGTTTGTATAGCTAAAGGAATGTCATTTGTATAGCTTAAGAAATGATCTTTTTTATAGCTGAAGGAAAGATCGTTTGTATAGGTAAAGGGAAGATCGTTTGTATAGCTAAAGGAAAGATCGTTTTATAGCTGAAGTGATGATTGTTTGTTTACCTAAATGAAAAATCGTTTGTACAGCTAAAGGGAAGCTCGTTTGTATAACAAAAGTGAAGATCGTTTGTATAGCTAAGGGGAAGATCGTTTGTAAATCTAAGGGGAAGATCGTTTGTACAGCTAAAGGAAAGATCGTTTGTATAGCTAAAGGGAAGATCGTTTGTACAGCTGAATGGAAGATCGTTTGTATAGCTAAACGGAAGATCGTTTGTAGCTAAACGGAAGATCATGTGTATAGCCAAAGGGAAGATCGTCTGCATAGCTAAGTGGAGAACAGTTTATGTAGCCAAGTTATTTCAGTATAGAAGATGAACGGATACACTTTATATGGTGTGTCACTCAAAAATAATTTGAATGGAATCCCTTCCATCGGAAGTCCTCTACTTAACCTTTACTGAACTTTGGTTCAACAAAAACCCTTTTTACTTGCATCCATATCTAAATTCTCAATTTGTCTCCAGGATAGATTCCTACAACTCATTTACTTTCACACTACGTCCTTTGAAACCGTCTCTATTTTGTTCTTTATAAATTCAATTTCCTACCAACACTTATTTCTGTGTTATTCAACTTTTTATCAACATTTTCTCCCGTCTTTATTTCGAATGTGACCCTTTCTACCAACACTTTTTCTCCTCTCCTGTGAATTTCACACTTTTATTAAGACCCTTTCTCCTCTTTATCTGCTGTAACCTTCAATGTATCTTTTCTCTCTTTTTTTTAAATCCTTTCTGACAATGAATTTTCTAACAACATGCTTTCTCTCTCTTCTCTACCTCTAACTGTGAAGATGCATGACTCAGTGGTAAAAGCATTGGGCTCACAATCACAAGGTAGTGAGTTCAATTCTCAAACTGAGCTGTGTTGTGTTCTTGAGAAAGAAATGGTCCCCGTGCTTTTAAGTATGCACTAAGGCATCTGTGTGCAGATGAACTAAACTGTTGCACACAATGTCTTGGCCACATGAACCATTTAACCCCTCTAGACTTCCTTCACTGCTTTTGTGTTCTCATAGGTCCTGAGAGAGGTAAGAGGATGACCACTTGCTGAGATGTGCAGGTTTGTTAGCTTTTCAATATCCATGCTCCATCATTACCACCATAAAAGCAATAGAAAGAAAACAACAACAATAATAGAAATAACAATAACAACAACAATAACAAAAGAAAGTTGCATTTTGATGATTGCTGGTATTTTTTTTTTTATATTTTATTCTCAGAATGAAGGTGACACAGCATAAATGACAAGTTTTAACATGAAAATAAATTTACAAGTCTGAATGAATTACGTCAATTTTTCGAGTTGACAAAGTCAATGTCAACAAACCAATGTCAAGTACAATTAACCTTTATTTCAATTCATAGGTCGTTATTATTATTATTATTTATTTAATTTATTTTTTTTTTTGCTTTTTAACATTTTTATTTTTCACCTAAAAAACTATAAGTTTAGAATTCTTTTCAAATAAAACAGTATTCTGCAGTTTGTGCACTAATTCTGCAGTTGGTGCACTAATATCAACATTTTTGGAGGGAAATCAATTTTCTTCTTTTGAGGGATGGGGGACATATTTAAAGTTTTTTTCTTTTTTTTATTATATATTTTAAATCATTACATTTTAATTTAAAGCAATTATAATTTTAAAAATCCCTCTCATAATTTCTTAAATTTACAGTTGATACATTTTGCCATGTTGAGAGGATGAAGACATCAAAAACAGAGAGAGAGAGAAAAGAAGAACTCACATACAAAGATACATACACCATATATATATATAGATGTATGCATATATATATATATATATATATATATATATATGCATAGATCTGTGAGTGTGTAGGTATGTATATATATGTATGCATAGATCTCTATGTGTATTGTGTATTATGTATATATATATATATATATATATACACACACACACACACACACACATATATATACATACACATATTTATACATATGCATACATGTAAAATATATATATTGTACAATATAAATATAAAAATATAATATATACACATATACATATATTTATATAATCATATACATATATATACATACACATATACAAATACACACACACATAACCATATACATATATATATATACACATGTATATACATATATACACACCTGCATATATACACATATACACACACACAAATATACATACATGCATACAGATATATGTACATACACATACTACACATAGCTACCATATCCAATAACATATGCTTGTCTATGTACATATGTCTACACATGCCTTCCTCTCAACATGGCTTTCTAGATTTGCCTTCAACAAGATACACATCTCTGCTGTTTCAACAGTTTCTCTCCCCCCAAAAAAGAAAAAAAAAGTAAAAAAAAAAACAAAAGAAATTTTGTGCTTTGTTCCCAAAACCTTTACAGGGGAAATGACCTCCAAAACTATTTAGAATACATCGTACAAGAAGAAATATAAACTGTAAATATAAAATAAAAATTAAAACACAAAATGTAGTTCATTATTTTATAGATTGATTGATTGATTTGTGTTTCGTTCACAGTGTGAAGTTTGAAAGCAGGGGAAAGAGCACAAAACTTTCTAAATATATAAAATTCTGTCCAGGTGGACATAGAACAATTGCCTGTGGAATAAGACTTCTAGAATGGGAGGTGGGGCATACATATGAGCTGTAAGCTAGACAGGTAAGTTGTAAGGACAGCCTGGAAAAAAATCTTATAAGTGAATTTGAAGAGACCCTGTCCTAAGAAAGGGCAACTAGTCTTGGTCCAGTATGATAAACTCACAGACAGAATTATTTACAAATGGGGAAAAAAGCCCAATACTTCTGTGTGTGTGTGTGTGTGTGTGTGTGTGTGTGTGTGTGTGTGTGTGTGAATTTTACTCTTATAAAGTTATTGAACTCCAGTCATATGGAGCACAATCTTCAAAAGTTTTAGTTGCCATATCAACCCCAGTACTTATTTCAGTCTAAAATGTATTTTATCAGTCTCTCTCTCTCCCCAT
>NC_069002.1:37467194-37472929 GCF_001194135.2 Octopus bimaculoides | reverse complement strand
CCCCCCCCCCCCCCGCCTAAAAACCATATAACATTAATAATAATAATGATTTGATTTTATAGTTTAAGACCCTGGCTAAATTTCTAAAGGTAAATCAGAGAGCATAGTTAATTGGATCAGGTGAAAGTGTGAGATAGGAGGAGGATTGGTAAATTATTGAAGCTTATATAATTCTCAAAAATGAAAAGCAAAGTGAACACTAGTGAGACTTGAAACCAAGAACAGAAAATAGCCGAATGGTATTTAGGCCAGGCCTTTACAGATTCTGTACCCTGGTAATATTAATGTTTCTAACACAGGCCCAAAGCCTGAAATTTTACAGGGAGGGGAATAATCAATACCATCCCTAATATTTGACTGGTGCTTTGTTTTATTTACACCAGAAGGATAAAAAGAAAGTTGATCTTGGTGGGGATTTGAACCCAGGATGTAAAGAGCTGGAACATGCCACATGGTATTTTGTTTGATGTGCGAACAATTTTGCCAATCTGATGCTTGTAGGCCATAAATTTTGAGGTTTAGCTAAAAACTGTTTCCATCCCATAAAGTACATTATTTTAATGATACAAGGTTATGTAACTAAATACCACAAGGCATTTCATCCATGGTGCAAACCTCTTCTGTTGACTTACTGCTCTATATAAAAATAGTAAGAATAATAATGATTTGGAACAGAGGTTGACAGCCACCCATTTTAGGTCACTAGGGGGTTTATGATTAATTGCAACAACCCCGGTATTGAACTCAGTTACTGTATGACATCTACATCTCAGAATGATGAAAGGATTGAGAACAAGAAGAGATATGATGATGATGATGATGATGACAATAGTTTCTTATATTGACACAAAAGCCACACGTTTTAAGGAAAGGGGCAGTCAATTAAGTCAACTCAGTAGGTACTTATATTATCCACCCAAGAAAAAAATAAAAGCAAAAATGATCCTGGTGGGATTTGAACTCAGACTGTAAAGAGATGTAACCAAATACTACAAGGCATTTTGTTCACCGCTCTACTAATTCTGTCACTCCATTGATCTTTCTAACAACAACAACAATAATCCTTTCTAATATTGGTACAAAGCCTGAAATATTGGAAGCTGGTTGATTCCATCAACCCCCAATGCTCAACTGGTACTTATTTTATCAACCCCAAAAGAATAAAAGGCAAAGCTGACTTTGATAGAATTTAAACTCACAGCATAAAGAGCTGGATAAAATGCCGCTAAACATTGAGTCTGGTTTGGTAATGATTCTGCCAGCTTACCGTTTTTTTATACTAGTCTCTAATATTAATAATTGCTTCTAATACATGCATAAGGCCTGGTATTTGTGGGGAGGTGAGAGTTGGTTAAATCAACCCCCATTACTTAATTACTTAACAGATACTCTATTTTATTGACCCTGGAAGAATAAAAAGGCTAAGTTGACCTTGACAGAATTGAAACTCAGAAAGTAAAGAGCCGTAACTAAGTATCACAAGACATTTTTTCCGGTACTCTAACAATTCTGCCAATAATAATGACTAATGACTGTCATTTACTTGTAAAGCAACGAAGTATAATGTTAATATCGTTTTCTAGGTTTTGATTTTAACAGATAATGAATTCAAAACCGATAAAAATTAGTTGAGTCCCATCACATTTTGGTTAGTTTTATAGAAAAAAGAGAGAGAATATATAATGGATTTGTTCGTTTAATTTTCAATTTCTCACATTGAAATTTGTGAGAAAATTAGTGATTTGGTGGGAGGAGAAATGAAAAAAAAAAAAAAAATGAAATCAAAGCAAACTCAATAACACACTCACACACACACACACACATGCTCATACACACACATACACAAACTCAAAAGGACAAATATGTTATTGAAGTGATTCAAAAATGCAGCTAAAAAAATAATTTTGCATGATTTTTTTTTGCTTGTTTTTCTTTTTAATTTTACTTTTAAGATTTGATATGTTTAACTCCAAAATCAAAGCAAAATTCTTAGGTGGTAAGAATAATAATAATAATAATAATAACAACAACATTAAAAAAACAGTAAATTTTACAAAAATGGAAATAAAATAAAATGGTAATAAAAATTAAATGGAAAAGTAAAAACAAGAAAATTTTTTTCAATAAAAGGGAAGGAATAGGCAAAAGCCAAAAAATGAAATGGGACAAGGAATTCACATCCTGAGTTTTATAAATGAAAAAAATTCTCTTCTTTTTAGTAACCATTTTACAAAGTGTTGTTCAGTTGGGCTGTTGTTGTTGGTAGTAGTAGTAGTAGTGGAGGAGGAGGATATGTTTCATACTTTTGGTATTTTGTAATTTTAGCTTTTGGGTTTTCAAACAGAGAATAAGTGAGTTCTAATTCTGCAGATACCAAGTTCACACAGACACCCCCACCCACTGCTCTGTTCTCTTCACCCACAACCAATTCTTTCTTTTGATTCTGTACAGATAGTAAAGACATTGTCTTCTATACATAATATTATTTTACATAAATACCGTTTTTATAAATGACTGCAGTCAAAAAGACTAAAAGATAAAAGGATAAAAGGATAAAAGGATAAAAGAAAAAATATATATATATAAATGAGTAACAAAGATTTTACAGGTGTCGATTCATTACAGTCGTTTCAAGTGACTCCTTTAATTGATTAATGAAAACATTAAATCACTGCAAAGAAACCATTTTCATCAGATGACTGCATAGACTTCAAACACAAAGATTGGTTGGTCCTTTGTGTTTGAAGTCTATGCAGCCATTGCAATGAAAATGGTTTCTTTGCAGTGATTTAATGTTTTCGTTAATCAATTAAAGGAATCACTTGAAACGACCGTGATGAATCGACACCTGTAAAATCTTTGTTACTCATATTTTATTCACCTACCCTGGACTCTGCACTTCAGAAATAGAGAAAGACTTTTTATATAAAGTACATGTCTGAACAACCACGAGCGGATCTCTTCCCTAAGTTGGGTTGTGTTATCTGCAAACACAGCAAGAACATTAAGTGCAAACACTTCTGCACAGAGTTTGATGTTCACCTGATATTGTTTGGGTGTGCGAATTAGATCAACCTAACAAGGTGCCTCAATTTAAGTACCTAATTCAACTGAACAGGATTGTGGGATTGGCCCTGCTTCAAGCTAGTTGGCTCTTCCTCAGCCCTGCGTGCCTGCGCAATGGAGTGATAGCTAAGATCCACTTCTACCAGTCATATATTGTAAACAAAGTGACCATCAGTCACTGATTTGCAAAGTAGCAAGTTATAAAATCTCAAGAAGAGATAGAGTAGTAACGTATACTAAACAGTAGAGTGAGTCGCCACATTAAAGTGGCAGGTGAATGTTACTACTAGTTTAACCCCAGGTGGATTCTTTGCCAGCTGGTTTTCGATGCAACGTTCTGCATCATTCAACAAAATTTGGTCAGAATCATTAATTGGTGGCAGGGGTAAAGGTAATAAATTAAACAACAATAACAACAAAAAAAAAAGGCAACCCAAAAGCTACAAAGAATTTGTTTTACATTTTACAAATATTTTCTCTCCATATGTATGTGTGTGTCTGTGTGTGCATGCATGCGTGCACACACACACACACACACAGACACAATTTTATTGGAGTTGAAAAACTTTACAAACTGTTATTTGTGTTTCACATAACCATGATAAAACAGAAGTGAACTTTTAAAACAACACATTGTATTGTTCTGAAAGTTTCCTTCTCTCTGACAATCAGTAACGTGAAACATGGAGTAACAATTTCTGAAGTTTTCCAGTTTCATTTAAACTCTATACTTCGTTATTCAAGTGCTCTTTTCTCCATCTTGCTTTGTACATACATGCTGATACAAGTATCTATCTATCTATCTATCTACATATACATATATATATATATATATATACTTAAATAAAATAGACACATACACATGTGGGCTACCTTCACACTGCTCTTTCAAGCCTGATATTTCCATAGTTTTATGAAAAGTTTTAAAAGAAGTTTTACCTTTAAAACTCCAGCTTCTACTAAAGTGGATAATTCTTTGCTATTATTAGTAAGTTAATGCCCTTTGAGTGTCAGTGGTTTTAATCATGGTGAAATTGGAGAAAAAAAAACAAAAACATTGTTTTTTTCTTTAAAATCAAGGGAAGACAAATGTGTAATATGAGTGTGGTGGAACATAAAGGAGGATGAGATAGATGACATGAGAAAAAACCCAAAAAAACTAAGTTAGAAGGAGAGTAAAAAGAGGAGGAAAGATAGAAAAAGTGAATTATAGATGGCTTTGCATGCATCTATGTGGTTTTGTCCAGTAAATGTAGATTCCCTCAGTTCTGTACTAGATGCTTTACAAAGGGCTTGCATTTGCTAAACACCAGATCAGAGATGTTCAAGAGATGCAAGCACTTTGAACAGCTACTTTTATGTAACTGAGATAAACCACCTTTACATGACTAAAATCATATTTGCCCAATTTCCTTTTCCAACCTCCTTCTTATTCCTGTAATTTACCTTTTGTAATATCTATCTATCTTCCCTTTCCTCCACTCTTTTTACATTCCCCACATAATATGAATTGATGAATTAAACTCATTTAACTCATTGAAGTTACACATTTGTATTTCCTCAATTAAACAAAACCTTTTTTTCAATTTCTTCAAGATTAAAACAATTGACAGTCAAAGAATGACCCGTTACTATTGAAGAGTTATCCAATTTAACAGCCGCAGAAGTTTTAAAGGAAAATACTTCGCAATTCTTTTCCTAATTATCATAAAAATGGGGACACAAGATTCAAAGGAGCTGAGAGACTGAAACTTAAAGTAACTCACTTGTTATGTTTATTTGATTTGCTTTATGAATAGAAAGTCTCAGCATCAAGGCTAGGCTTTTTAAAAAATGATTTATCAAGCATGATACAATACGAGATGAGATGAGATGCCTTTGTGTTTATGTGAGTGTGTGGATAGGGCTTTGTTTTAATTCCGATCCAGCTGACATTTACAAGTAGAAAAGAAAGATTAACTAAGTTAAACTATTTAATCATTATTATCATTAATTATTAATGAGCATTAAATATTTCCAGCTTAATTGTTAACCAACAGAATAAAATAAAATTTGGGGGTTTATATTTTTCAAATTCATGCCAATACTATAGCGTTAATGGTGTATTTGGATAGCTATCTATTTAGCAAGATAGCTAAGTAGATACATAGCCAGATAGTCGAATAACTAGATTTACAAGTGGATCATTAGGACTAAAGGAAATTGGAAATGGTTTACTTCAGCAAATAGAGAAGTGAAAAAAGTTATGAAGTGGAATGAATTAGCCTGCTGTTCTAAAGAAGTTTACAGTTATGGGAAGGACTTAGTTTTCTTTCATCTTCCTTTAATGACAATCTTTTCCTGAAGGAATCATCTTCTTTGTATCTAAATCATTAAGTCTACGGTATGAAGTGTATATATATATGTATATATATATATAGAGAGAGGGGGGGGGTTAGCTAACTAGATAGTATGATTCTAAAATAGGTAAGTAGGAAGTTAGCTAGCTAGGAAGCTATTTAGATAGTTGTCAGCTTGATAGATAAGTAGGTAAATAGATATTGATAGCTAGTTAGAGAGGTAGGTAGGTGATAGGTAGGTAGGTAGGTAGGTAACTAGCTAGCTGGCTAGCTACTTAAAGATAGACAGATAAATAGATAGATGCATATATATCATCACCATCATATATA
>NC_069002.1:37457444-37467057 GCF_001194135.2 Octopus bimaculoides | reverse complement strand
AAGTAGAAATCAGCATGCTAGGTAGCTAGCAAGATTAATATGATAAGTAAATTAGCTATTCAGATATATGGGTAATCAACTCTATAGGTTAGTAGGTGGATAGTTTGATATAGATAAATGCAGATAGAAAGGTAAATAGATAGGTAAGTAGTTTCCTATCTAGCTGAGAAGCTAAAAAGATAGATAGTTAGCTACCAACTTAGTCAAATATACAGAGGGTTAATTAGCTATAGAACTAGCTAGATAGGTACAGGAAAGTAGAGATGAAATATGGATAGATTAACAGAAGGACAGATTATAGTTAGAAAACTTGTGAAAGAGAGAAAATAAAATGTAGAAGCGAACTGCATAAAATAATGTGTAGTTGTGATATGTTTAGTTTGTTAAAGCAACTGAGGATTGTGGGTCGTTATGAGATCAGAATACTGGAGAAAGAAAGTGAACTTATAAGAAGAGGAAAAAAGAAAAGAAGACATCTGTATTTGACTGTACCAGCAACAGCAGCTTAAAAATAGGGAGTAAGAGCAGGCGTCCTAATATTTAGGCATTTGTTTTCTTTCAAAATTCGCTCTTTGTAATGGACCTCATCAATTTTTTGTAATTTTTCTAAATTTTTGTTAAACATTTTCTTTATTTCCACATCTGTATCACTCACGTTTGGAACTTCACTGATTCCAAAGTTACTGAAGAGAAAAAACAAACTCTAACGTACAACCCCAGTAAAAAACAAACTGTTTGGTCTTGACAGTTTGGTTCTCGTCATTATTGGTTTGAAATGTAAAGTTGTCGTCAAGTCAGTTGCCTTGTCATCACTGAAATTCATCGTCTGAGCTCAAAAGTGTAGTTTTTTCATTGAATTTCATCTTGTTTGGAGTGGCTCCGGTCGGTGGCAGCGGCCTGGAAGTTGGGATGGCCCCATTCGGATAAGGAGTCTGCTGTTGATATGGATACTGCTGATCATAGGGCCAGCTGGGCTCAGTGCCCTCTTCTTCGTGTGGGATCTTCATCCCTTGTTGAGTATACTGCTGATACTGTGGGTGGAAGTTGTGTATTGCATCCTGCATAATGTCGCGTGGATTCATCGTCTCCTTCAGGCTGCTCGAAATGCTCTGTAGCGACACCGTGCGACCATGAGTTGATGAGGGGCCAGAACTGTAGATCATGTGTGGGAATGCAAAGCGCAGTGCAATGGCGGCGAATACCATCTCAATGCAGATGAGAAAGTTCTGCCAGCCAGCTGACACTGTGCCGACGCCCGCTTTAAGGATACCGTCTTCAGAGAAGATCGGACTGATCAAATCAGCCTTTTCAAAAACAGCAAGAACCACTCCTGAATATGAAGAACGGGTAAAAGAGAAAGTGAATAATTAATCATAGTTGCTTTGTTTTGTTTTTTTCCTGATAAATGAAGATCGTACTGTTTCATTAGTCCTAGACTTATTAATCTTAGGTTATTATCAAATGCACTAAAAATTCCAAACACATGGAGGTGATGCTATAACATGGTTTTAGCTGTAATGGCTGAAACAAAATCAGAAACTAAGAGAAACAAAGGTAAATAATTGTGAGATAAAAAAGTTGATGTAGATTATGGCTGTGAAGTTAAAAGCACTGCTTCATAATCAGAAGCGGCAGCCTTGAGTTTCTCAATTGTTTCAATCGATTTTGCCATTGGATTTAGTGTCTTCTATTCACTGCATGTTGCACACTGTACACAGGTAACCACTGCTAGGTTGCCATCTTCTTTCATTGCAATGGAGACCCACACAGAGTTTGACCTCCCATCACAGCACCTTGGACAAGTGACATAATCCAATCTGTCCATCATCTCGGATTTTAGAGTTTTTAGAAGAGAACTCATCTTTGTAAGCATTCAGATCATGTCTCTAGTTTGAGGGTAATCCAGTATCGTTATTTACACTGTCTCCTTCTGTGGTGACCTAAAAGCCATAGTGTCTTTCTCCCTCCACCTCCCTAGTTTCAAAGATTCTGGTTTTAGACACTACCCTTCCTCCTTTGACTAAGCCATTAACGAAAAAGAAAAGAAAAAATGATTTTCACCAAATCATCATCGTCATAAATCATAATTATTATTGAAATGAAAAATGAAACAACAATACACAAAATACAAAAATAAATTAAATATTCTTAAGTGAGATAAAATTTACAGTTAACCCTTCTTATATCTTCCCAAGACCATCTCCGATTCCATCATTCAAGAAAACTGCTTTGAAGGGTTTCAAACTTAAACTAACCCATTATAATTTTATGTGAGAACCTTTGTTTAACAAGGTTCATAACGTCAGGTAAATAACAATGTAAAACCAGTTATTTTATTATTTGTTTTTCTAATTCTCTCAAAATTCTATTTTCTAAATTGAATGAAACACAAGGATGGCGTATTTCAGTAGAACGATGAGAGTGGAAAGATTAGAGAGATAAATTGTTGAAAGTCTGATAAAAATAGTGGCTGGAAACAAAAGAGGTGAAGAGCCAAATGGTAACTTACCTTGCCAGAAAGACAGAAAGATTACTGATTTAACAGTAAAGAATTTCAAGACAGGTTCAAATGGACTCAATAGTTCTTTGGTAGCAAAGTAAAACAGGAACAAGCCGTAAAGTGCCAATGTTATTGAAATATTATAAATGATTGTAATATACAAGTAACCACTAGCTGGTCTGGAAGAGTGAAAAACACAAACAATTAGATTGAAAATTTGAGACAGATCTCATGTAATTATAAAAAGAGCAAAACATATGATTGGAAATTGTGTTACGGTTAAGAAGTTTACTTTACAATTGTGCAACACTGGGTGGTTTGATCTCCTGGCATAGAACAGAACCCTGGGCAAGCATCTTTTTCTATACAGCCTCAGGTTGACTAAAGCCTTCTGAGTGAGATTGAGTAGACAAAAGCTGAGGAAGAGTTTCACAGGAAATTCTTGATACAGTCATGATAATTGAAGGAAGATTTCCTTAAAATTATTAATTATATAAAAAATTATTTGTGTCAGTCTGTTTTAAAAGATTCTTTTTTACATAATTCATAATTTTTAGTCAATTAAGATCTTTATATATATATATATATATAGGTTCCACAAGGTAAAAGAAGATGTGGTCGACCAAAGGAAACCTGGTAGAGAGCAATAACAAAAGATCTTAAAAGCAGAAGGGTTAACAATGGAACAAACTGTCAAGGCACTCTCATCATGAGAAAGTGGAATGGGACAAAGAAAGAGTACTCTGCATAAAATATCTGCCAAAGGGACACACCAGCAATGCAGAATAATAGATGTCTCTGTTGGACAAACTGCATGAAGCTTTGAAGCAGAAACGCTGTGGAAAGCTGAGCTGTGGTATCCTGTTTCTGTAGGACAATGCACCAGAACACATGAAGCACTATGGAAAATAGTAGACTTTGGGCTTTGGATTGGTAGACCGCCCATTTCACTCTCCTAACTTAGCCCCTTCCGATTTTCACCTCTTTCCACAACTGAAGAAACATCTCAAGGGAACAAAATTTCACTCCGATTTGGAGTGATTAAATTTGAGTTTGTAAGGAGCGAGTGAAAATGTTAATTACAATTACAAGTAAATTAAAGTCTTTCACCAACACGTTAGAACTGTGGATAAGGGAAGTTAAGAACTCGCAGCTTGATTACTTCCCAGGCATAGGGGCTTTTCCAAACAAATTGAAAATTTTGTCAGGAGTGCAGAAAACAGTAGAAAACCTTTCTGTATCATTTTCTAAGTATTTTCCATCACTTGATTACTAAATGTATGAGTGGGTCATTAATCCTTTTGCAAGATACGACAGTACACACCTGCCATTAACATTAATAGAAGAAAATTTAAGAGACTTGAAAAACAATCCTGTGCACAAAGCCTCATTTTCTGTGCCAGAATTGTCAGAATTTCGGATTTTGCTTTAGAGCCAATATCCTTGATTAGCTGCTACAGTCATTAAATCTCTGTTGCCCTTTGGATCATTGTATCTTTGCGAATTAGCTTTCTCTGCGCTTATGGAAACAAAGTCGGAAAAACAGGAATGATTACAGATGGTAGATGAGGAGTTACATATTTGCTTATCTAATTTAGAGCCGCGTTTTGACAAAATTCTTTCTCAAAATCAATTGTATCCTTCTCATTAAAAACATTATTATTGTATTATATTACATATATGTTCATAAAACAATGTCATTTTATTGTTGCTATAATAAGAATTTATTTATTTTTATTCATACTAATAAAGTATATTCAATTTTGTTGTGATTTTTATTTGGTGTGCCACAAAATAAATTCTCTTCACCCAGTGTATTGGAAGGTAAAAAAAAGTTTGGCAGACACAGATACAAACAGAAAAACAAACAGACAGATACTGAGAAAAATAAAAAGACAACTTACGAAAAGTTACCGTCCTTGTAGAGTCCAAAAGACTGTAGAATCAAAGTAATAACAGCCATAACAGGTTTGATGATACAAAACTGTAAAGTAGCCTGGAACAGAACAACAATAAAATAAACATTTTATACACAGATAATGAACTCTAAAATGAGAGAAGTGAAATTGTTATATGTTCATGTACTGAATTCACGATCGGGGATGATCAAGAGATTAAGCAACACTAATAATAACAGCCACTAATGCAGTCACTCAGTCTGCTCGATATAGTAGTTAAATGTCCCTCAATCACACCCTACTGTCTGAAATAAAGAATAGATATATTAGATATATATGTAGTTGTAGATGTTTCTGATCCTATATCTTTGCTAGATTTTGAGTGAACTGACGCTTCCCAGTGCTGCTGCTCCTCACCACCACCACCGCTGCTGCCACCACCACCGCTCCTCCCTACCTTTGGGGAAATGATAGATGACTCCTTGCTTTCCTCCCTTCCTCCATTCGCCTTCCTCCTCGTCATCTCCCTCATCATCGTTGCTATCTCTCATATATTACATCTAAGCTACTTTACAAGTTAACAGATGAGCAGACTGTCGAATCTATCTTCCTTTCAACAAATCTATTGATTTATAACCATCCTCTCACAATGAAGTAAATAAAATCTATTTAGACTAGTTTCAGATGTATTTCTACTGTTTATCAGTTGATGCATTCTAATTATATAATTATAGAAGCTGCTCTGTCTCTCTCTCTCTCTCTCTCTTCTCTTGAACAACAATAAAAGACCTCTTCTATAACTCAGAGAAATGGTGTGTTGCTATTCTTAGAGTGCCAATGCCATCACTTATTACTGTAACATTCGAAGATCATACTGCAGATTGTAATATCTTTGTTTTATTGTAATATACAGAGGGGAGCAAAGAAAAGATATTGTTTTTATTTACTTAATCATAATATATTTATAAAGGCAGTGAGCTAGCAGAATTGTAAGCATGCTGAGTAAAATGCCTGGCAGCATTTCATAGGTCTTTAAACTGTTCGCACACAGGCATCATACACTCTGAGTGAGAGGCCCTTTGTTACCAGCAGGGGTAGGAGCTCTCTGAACTTTTCCTAGGCTATTCTTATTCTAGCAGCTACACTCTTAGAGCATCCATCCCCGCTACTGACTCAGTCACCTAGGTAACGGAAGCTACTGACTACTTCTAGTTTTCACCCCTGGCATGTTATGGAATCTATTTTCTGTACATTTTTGGTGTTTATTGTACCTGTGCACCTTCCACACACAAAAACTATCTTCCCTGTTAACCTTCCTCTAATATTGTTGCACCTCTTATGTGTCCATAGCTTACACTGGCTACATCTTATAGAGTTTCTACCTACGACTTCTCTACAGATCGAGCAGGGCCTTCTACCTGAAGGCATTTGTGATCTGTCTGCCTTCCTACTTATTAAGACTTTGGTTTTTGCAAGTTTAACTCTAAGGCCCTTTGATTCTAGACCTTAAATCCAGACCTTGAATCCAGACCTGAATTTCTTCTCTAGTTCTGGTAGTGATAACCTTTCTATATTGGATTTTGGGTGGTGTATTCTAAATGAAGTCATCATTTTTCTTGTTTTCCTGTTTAGCTTTGCTAATTCTTTTAGTATCCAGTTAGGAATATTATAAATCATAACTGGGGCCGCTGAAGTATTAATGTCTATTGCTTTATGTTTAGCATTTAGCTGTATTTTTAAGTATTAAGCTAATTTGTATATAATATTCATTGTTTACATTTTCTTTAATTTGTGCATGTTGTACTCTAGCTAGTTTATTGATTCTTAAGTATTTGTATGCCTGGGTTTGATCTAGTTTTTCTTTCAGTTTCTTTATCAAGTATTATATGGCTGTTCTTACTTAGTCCCCTCTTCAAGGTTCCATTGGCACATTTTTCAAAGCTGAATCTCATATTGGTTTCTTTGGTAAATCTATGCACTATCTGAAGTAGTGTTTCCAGTTATCATTTGCTGTATACAACTAGAGATCATCTATATACAAGAGATGGTTGATTGTTTTATGATAGCAGTTATATCCACATCCAGTCCCATTTAATATGTTGGTTAATGGCATCAATGCCAGATAGCAAATGAGTTTAATGTATGATTCTTTATCTAAGATGACAGGCTGTGATTCAAGGGAAATATAACTGCTACATCCAGCAGTCATGTACAGGTTACTTGTTGACTTGTCAAGAGAAGAGTAAAATTTATTTAGGATTTCAGTTTTAGAAACCCCTTAGGGTGGTGGTATCAGAGATAGAAGTAGTGGTAGTAGCAGTGATGATGATGGTAGTAGAAGTAGTAGCAGTGTTTATGACAGTGATAGTGATGATTGCAGTAGTGGTAGAGGTGGTATAGGGTTGGTGGCCACGGTATGAGTGTTGATGGTGGCTGTGATGATGGTTATGGTGTAATATCTTCTGCATAACTGAAGTGAAAAAAGAAAAAAAGACTTACTTGCTTACAAAAGCGCAGAAAACCTATAGTGTACTGTCGACCAGCCAGGCAGCAGGTACACCACATCCAGCTTGACCTGAAACAGAAAAACAACTCATTTCAAATGCGTGGAAGAGTAAACTGGTCTTTGAAAGCCTGTGTCTACACTGATGGTTCAAATTCCTCCCCAAATGGGAGATCAACTAAGAAATCGAAAGGACTTTATGCATAGTTCAAACTTACTGGTGGTATTGTGCATACATACACTAATTTATCTATATAGAACATAAACATATGCAAAGATTAATAGACATACACACATAAACTTAACAAGAGAGAAAAATAAGTAGCAAAAGCAAACAGCACAGGCTGTGATTAATCTACTCTCACACACACACACACACACACACACACACACACACACACACACACACACACACACACACACACACACACACACACACACACACACACACACACACACACACACACACACACACACACACATGAAAATTTGCACACAAAGACATACGGAACTCATGAGGCAACGAGGCAGCTTCTCCAGTGTTGCTGAGCCTGTTATAAATAGAAACCACATCTCCCTCAAATCATAGAATTCCTGAGGCAATGGGGTAACTTCTAGGACAAAATAGTCCTCGGTATACAAAAAGTGAGATTCTCATTGCTGGAACCTTGACCGGTCAGCAGAAAGATCTCTGACCTGAATCGAAACAACAACCATGACGAACACACACACATACACACCATACCTATTCCTGTTGTATTTGTAATTTTGTATGTATGTATGTATCTTTCTATCTATCTATCTATCTATCCACACACACACTTTCTCTCTCTCTCTCTCTCTCTGAACATAAACATGAATAAGTAACAAGGAAGTATGAAACAACTTTAATGAGAAAGATTAAACTCAAACACAGTCAAAACAATTCCCCAACACAACATGTAGGAAAACTATTCTCTACTCCCACACACATATTCCCTCACCTGAAAAAGAGAAAAATCATTCCTTTAATTGCCTACCATCACAGTCCACTGACCATTTATAAAAGTTTTATTTAGGTGTCCCCCCCGCCACTCTCTCTTTCCCCAACTTATACTTTCTTCTTTCCACTCCATCCGCCATGAGTAAAATCAATACAAAACACAAATACATCTCTAACCTGGCCACCACCATAGAAAGGATAGGAGAAGGAGTGTCTATTAATTGATATCTCATGTAACGTAGCTGAGACATAAATGATTGACTGCTTAATAGTGTGGTGGTGGTGATGATCATGGTATGGGAGGGAGAATTAGCAAAGAGGGTGATAGTGGTTGTGATGAAAGCAAGGAGGTGACAGTGGGTGTGGTGTTAGTATTAGTGGTAATAGTAGTTATGGTTGAGGTGATAGTGGCATTTATTGCCGTTGGTAAGAATAGTACTACTGGCTGTGGTGGATGACAGTAATACTAGTTGTGGTGGTGGTGGTGGTGGTAGCACATGTAGAGTGGTGCAGGTAGGAATGTTAGTAATGGTGGTGGCAGAGGGGAAACAACAAATTGCTTTAATCAGTGATGATAGCAACAGAGATGCAGGAAAAGATTTTTCCCATAGAAACAAGGTGAATTTAAAAGCAGGTGATTGAACTGAAATCGTACAATAGAGTGAAAAGTTACCTGATATTGAACTCAACCACACCTTACACACCCTGCTTCAGTCAGTATTAGATCATAAAAACATTACGAGATCAGTCAGTTTGGACACACTGACTAAATTTCCCTAAACAAAGCCTTAATCCATAAACAGACATATTAAATGATACTCACTGGATTGGTTTTCCTCGGATTTCAGACATAATAGAGCTCTCACCACCAAGGTACTCATAACAGAGGCTCAGGAAATTGTAAATGACAAAAGCTGGAAATTAGTAAAAAAAAGAGAGAAAACTTATAATAATAATAATAATAATAATAATGATAATAATGATAATAATAATAATGATAATAATGATAATGCTTTCTACTAAAGGCAGAAGGCCTGAAATTTGTGGTGAGGGGCACTAGTCGATAACATCAAGCCCAGTGTTTCATGGGTACTGAATTCATCAACCCCAAAAGAGAATGAAAGGCAAAATCAGCCTCAGCTGAATTTGAACCCAGGTTGTAAAGACAGCCAAATGATTACTAAGCATTTTTTCGATTCTAACGATTCTGCCAGCTCGCTGCCTTAATAATAATAATAATAATAATAATAATAATAACAGTAATAATAACAATAGACAAATACATCACAAAAACACCAGGACTTACAAGTATATATAACATAGAGAAAATACAAGGAATGTGAAGACAAGCAGTTTCCAATACTCTGTCCAGAGCTAAGTATGGGACGTACAGGGTTCAGAAATGGAAATGTTCAAATGAAGAACACAGTGTCTTTAAAGTTTCTGATGTTGCAATTCTGGCATTGAAGACAAAGAGAACACCAACACACTGTGGATGAAAAACTGTGAGAAATAGGGATATAGTGTTGCATTGTGGAGTGTAGGTATATCAAGGTAAACCACACCAGTCAGCCTCCATCCCTGTTACTCTTGTCCAATCAGCCCATTTAAGAGATTCTTAGTGGATTTGTTCAGAGTATTGTGGAGGAAATTTTTTTCTTTGTGATTCATTTAAGCAAGGAAAGAGAGAGAGAGAGAGAGAGAGAGAGAGAGAGAGAGAGAGAGAGAGA
>NC_069002.1:37450758-37457416 GCF_001194135.2 Octopus bimaculoides | reverse complement strand
GGGGGGGGGGGGTGAGATGTTTAATGTCAGACAGAGCAAGTGGCAAAAATATCAGTGTTAAGTCAGATGGAAAGATGGAAATGTTGTACAGCAGAAGTGGTTTTATTGAATTGAGTGATTAGCTTATATAGTATTGGGATGAGGTTTGAGAAGGATATGGTAAATGAAGCTGAGAGAGAGAGAGAAAAGTGGAGTGAGTGAAAGAGAGATACAGTGAATTAGAAAGGGAGGAGGAGGAGTGAGTATGAGGAGAAAAGAAAATGACCTTGAAAAGAGTGAATAGAATTAGAAAAAGATAAAAAATGGATAGAGAGGAGTAAAGTGAGTAAAGGAAAGAGAGAGATGAAAGAGGGGGAAATAGATAAAAAGAGTCAGGAGAAGTGGAGAAAGAAGAGAAGTGGAGGAAAGCAAGAGAGACAAAAGGAGTGCAACAGGGAAAAATGTCTAAAAGTGAAAGAGAAGGAGAGACGAAAAGAGAGAGGTGCAATAATATTAGTGAATGGTTAATATCTAAATATTCCAGCAATACAAAGGAGACAAATCCAGAAAAGATTTAGTCATTTTGTCCAACTGATCACAGCAAAGCAGACTTCACAATAACTTGCAAAGTTGATGTAGAAAATTAGTTAGGAAAATAAATGATTGGCTGCTATTTCTTGCAGGTTGAGTGACATTGGATAATGAGATAAAACTGTAGTAGGATCTACTGCTGTTTAGAGACGGTATGTGTATATAGCTGGAACCACTGAACCAGTAATCATATCAAAAGCATTTTCAGATATGACCATCCCAATTGGTAACTTAGATTACATTCCTTAGTGTATCTTTCCTTTTTTTTTTTTAAAAAAAGAAGAGAATGTGTGAGAGAAAAGCTGATATTTGTGACAGGATATTCTGAAGAGAAACATAGAGACACCTATTATGGTACTTGAACCTTGCTGCACGACAACAGAAGTTCCAGAATGCTACAAATACATAGAAGACGAGATGGTACAACTTGGTGAATTTAATGCCAGAGTCAGAAAAGATCACAGGCTCTAGGCTGGAACGATCAAAAAATAAGGAATTGGTAAATGTGCTAAGCATGATATGGTGATTACCAACACCTTATTTGATCAGAAAAACAAGTACAGAACTTCATAGTAACATCCATGCTGAAAACACTGGCACCTGATTGACTATGTCATTATATGATCCTGTGACTGAAGACTCAAGACGTGCTGAAGACCTGAGCCATCAGAGGTGCAAATGGATGTTGGACAGACCACAGACCCTCATCTCATCTCCTCCTCTATGAAAATGAAAGAGTTGATGAAAAAGGAAACACCAAAATCAGAATAGCAGCAAGAAATTCCAGCAATATCCCCAAGAACATCTACCCCAAAATTCACCACAGACTGTTGAAGAACACTGGAACAAGTTGAAAAACTCTATCATCACCACCAGCAAAGAAACACTTGGTTTCAAGACCAGGAAATATGAAGACTGCTTCAACAAAAATGAGAACAACATCAACAACTCATCGACAATAAAAGGAATGCCTCACTGATCTACAAAAGGATCAACAGTCTGGAAAAAGGAAGAAAAAGTCCTGAGAATGCAAAGCTGCCATTCAAAGAATCACTTGATACCTAAAAAAATTTAATGGTGGAGGGAAAAAAAAAGCTCATGGAATTCAACAGATACCAATGCTAGTAAGGTCATCTTTGATCCTTTGATGTGTGATTCCTCCCGAAAAGATGGTAAACCCATTAATCCCATCTTTAAATTTGATGTTGCTATCGGTGCCAGGTGGATTTGCTGAACCGACCTGTCAACTTTGACCAACATGTAATAAACAACATCCTAAAACAATCAATGGAACATTCCCTCAGCAAATCCTTGACTTTAAGTCAGAGAAGCCCTGAAAGGCTTAAAAAATAACAAAGCTGCAGGACCAGATGGAAAACCGGGTGAAGCCTTCAAATCAACTCCATCAGCCCCAGACCAAAATTTGGATAAATGAAGAAGATCCATCATCAAAGAGGGACTAATAACTTTTGAGACAAGTGGGAATGGTGAACAAGAAGAAAGGAGGAGATGCAGAAAGGACAGACAACACCCCAGAAAGGATCTTTCTATCTGGAACAACCTGTCCCACTTGTAGAAGAAACTTCCAAGTAAGAATTGTACTCATCAATCATCTCAGAATCCATCAATAACTATAAAAAACAAAACAAAAAAAAAGACCATCATCCTCAACCTTGAGGGATAGCCATGACAGGTATTCACACACACACAGGGTACATATATGCCACTTCAAAAGTGAAGATTGATTCCATTGTTACTCTTTGTGTGGACACGTCTCCACACAAGCCTGTATTTTAAGTTGAATTTACATATAGAAAAGCAAAACTTTAAATCAAGAAACACAGATCCCAAATAACAATAATAATAAAGAAACAAGGAAGGCAAACAAAAAGACGCTTCAATCAAAATGAATCACATAATTTAATAAACATGAAAGAAAAAAAAACTCACCTTCATAACAATACTTTATACTGTCTACGTAGACATAATAGCTGTCATTATTGAAGAACATAAGACTGAGGAAGGAGTCAAAGGAGTAGATAGGAACAATGAAGAGGATACGTACAATCCATAGTTGTTCATTGGGACAAGAATAGTAACGTAAGTGGAGATATATCTGAAATGAAAAAACAGAAAGACAAGTGATGAGACTGGGAGGGAGATGAAAGGGAATTTATTAACTGAATCCACAAACTGTGTTTCCAGTGGGCAAAGTGGTGCAGAGAACAAAAGAAGGAACAAAATCCCCTTTAGCAACAAATTCATTATTTCTTTAGACCAAACAACCATGCAATGCCTCCTCAACTTGTTCCTTTCCTGCTATATTGTACCACAACCTTGTTCTAATTGAAATCTAGAATATGTACATGCACCTTAAGCTTTCAGATCAAAGGAATATATATTTTCCAGTGTAGTATCCTGGTTGTAAGCTGACATCGACTGCCAAGTACAGTAGAAATCAACTTTGTGCACTGAGACACTGTTTGTCCATGCACACAATATTTGTCCCTAATGGCTGTCAATAATCAGCTTATGTATTGGTTGTAAAACAGCTGCAGTTTTTGGATAGATTTTCATATTTTAACACAGCCTTCAATGTAGAACATAAATTAACATGGAAATCAATATATTGATTCCAGACATAGGCACAAAGTCAGAGCTAGAGAGAAAAGAACAGGTATATCTAGTTGACTCCAGGAGTTAATGGCTACTTTATTTTAACAAGCTGGACGAAAAGTGAAATTGACCTTGATGAGGTTCAAATCCACAATATAAATGGATGCTACAAGATATCACTATGCATTTTGTTTGTTGCTCAACTGATTCTACCAAACCATCAGTAAATGAGATCAATACAGAACTAGTAACAAACTAAAGATTGTGCCAATACTGAATTGATCCAAAAAACATTGTAAGATATTAGAAGACCAGCCAAGGGATTAATAGTTCAGACTCTGTAACACTGCTCTCTTATACAAAATAAAGTTAATCAACCCATGAAACCTCAGTCATTTGATCAAGAAACAGCAGCTAAATCTCTCTCGAATTACACCATACAGTCTTAAAAGAAAAGGAAATATATTGAATAGTGTAGATTTAGATATAGAAAATGCTGGAATGATCATGTCTTGATCAAAGGTTTGCTAGATCAGTGTAGGCCTGGGGTCAGACAAGGACAACACTCAACAGACCAGTTCATTTATATATATTTATTCTCACATGGAGTGAAATGACAGTAGTATCTTAACGAGAGACTTACTTAAATAATTGTCAGAAGACGCGCATTTACACCTTGGATGTATGATAATGATATCACCAATGTATGTACTACAGGTGTAAAAATATGTCAAACCAACTGTAGTGATTTTAAATAAAGAACACCATTCATTCCATTTTCTATTATTTATTCATTCCATTTTCTATTATTTATCTCCAATCGGTTTTGCACTAATGGTTCAACAGGATGTTAGGTAACATCCTGATTATGTAACCCTGTGCTCTTCAGAGTTGGCAGTTATGGAACAAAAGATAGCAACTGCTCTCTACTGTTGGAGGTGAAAAGACATATCTGGTTTGTGGTTGCTATGAAAAAAGATGATAAAACAAACTGAGCAATGGTTAAGAGTTATGTCCCTTGGTACCAAAACTGGGCCCCTGAGGTGTTGCAAGGCAAGAAGAGCTGCCTGGAAGAGTGCATATGAGAAATGCATGTATGGATTAAGGGTTGGTATTCTTGTATGGTTGGGATGTGTGGAAGCAGATGTGTAGCGTTTCTCAGGGTGGGCGATGCCCAAAGGTTGCATAATTACCTGTGTGTTCGTTTGTGTATATTTTGATTATGTTTTGGCTAAATTCTTTGGAATATTTGTGTAAGGTTACAATATGAGGATATTGAATGGATGTCCACCCATGTTCAGGTATGTATGTGCCTGTAAGTATGTTTGTGTATGTTTTGGTTAAACTCTTTATCAGGTTCCCAGGTATTGGTAGGGAAAGAGCCAAAGTTAGGGAACTGGCAGTTATGGAGCACATGGGTATGATAAAATATACTTCCTTTCATGTGGGTAGGGACTAAAAATTTCACTTCTGCTATGTAGACAGATGCCTGGCCGTTGAGAGTTCTTTAATATGGCTCTCTTCTCAGCTAGGCATAATCTGCACTTCCTGCTGCTATTGAAGTAAGTCTTGCATTTCTCTAATATCTTCCACTTTTTGTTGTATTCCATAATGCTTTCTTTTAGCAACCAAACAGGTTTGGCTAGTGTTGTGACCTTTCATCTCTCCAGGATGCTGAAAGAGGACTTATGGTTGTTGCATTTGGTTCTGAAGAAACACATTTGGTTTGAATCACTTGTACAAAACTCTTAACTTAACCCTTGCTTAATTCATTTCATCGTCTTTTTCTATAGCAACCACAAGTTGGATGTGTTTTCACCTCCAACAATAGAGAGCAGCTGCCATATTTGCTTCCATAACAGCCAATTCTGAAGAGCACAAGTATTCATAATTGGGTTGTTACCTAACATCATTTTGAACCCCTAATACAAAACCAATTGGCAAGATTGGCTATAATGGATATATATATATATATAATTATTCCTCATTCATTCATACATACACACACACATATAGTCATTATTTCTCTCTCTCTCACACACACACAAATAATGCTATGACAAAGTAAAATAAAAGGTGATAATGATATATATGTGTGTCTGTTTTAAATAGCTACTTTCAAAAGTTGGGACGGATTCTATTTACGCACATGATTTCAGATCAAGTAACTTGTCAAACAAGTTGGACTTGAATGAATGAATACACACAGGTATACATAAACACACGGACACACATACATACATATTATTATCATCATCATCATCTTAATTATGAACATCATACATATTAATATACATTTCATAATTTAACTTGTTTTGCAAGTGAATTGTTCTCAATTTATACCAACACAATTTCCTCATTCTAATCACAGTAGCCATTTAACAATGTGATTTTTAATTTCTTTCTCTCTCTCTCTCCCTCTGTCTTCCTCATTACACACACAGTTGTTGTTATCATTTTATGTCCTTTCTTTTCCGGTTTCCATGGTTTCAATGGATCTTAAAGCATCTCACATTCTTTCATGGTCCTAGTTATCTGGTCACATATCTTTTTTATCTTTTGTTTTTTACTTGTGAGTGGTTTGGTAGGTATATATATATATATATATATATATATATATATATATATATATATCGTTCGTTTTTATGGTTCGTTTTTATGGTTCGTTTTTATGGTTCGTTTTTATTGTTCGTTTTTATCATTTGTTTTATATATACATATATAAATATATGACGGGCTTCTTTCAGTTTCCACCTACCAAATCCACTCACAAGGCCTTGGTCAGCCCAAAGCTATCGTAGAAGACACTTCCCCAAGGTGCCATGCAGTGGGACTGAACTTGGAACCATGTGGTTGGGAAGCAAGCTTCTTACCACACAGCCATGCTTGCACCTATGTTAAAAATGGGTTTTTCCATATGCATGAGACTTGAACTCACACGTCTATACATTTGCGATGATGATGTACTACCCTTTACACTTATGTTCCAACATTTCACAACTAACCCCCCCCTCCCCATCACCAATTTTTTCACAGGCTTGAACGGGTCCCTTATATCATCAAGCCTCCAACATTAGAAAGGTGGCTTCTGACAAGACTTTCCCCCTCAGTATCAATTCCTTTTGGTAGTTACTGCCCTCCTTAATGAATTACTTGGGATTAGGCTTCCAAGGTCCACACCTGTTTTGCTGGTTCCTATCTTTCTAGAATCACTTCTTATCTCCTTTAGTATGTAAATAACTGTATCAGAAAATTTATGTAAGACGATACCACTAAATTATAAATATTAACTTGATATTATAAACAGGTGTGACTGTGTGGTAAGAAGCTTGCTTCTTAACCACATGGTTCTGAGTTCAGTCCCACTGTATGGTACCTAGGGCAAGTGTCTTCAACTATAGCCTCGGGTTGACCAGAGCCATGTGAGTTGATTTCTGAGAGAGGGAGGAGAGAGAGAGGGGGAGGGGGGGGG
>NC_069002.1:37436471-37450609 GCF_001194135.2 Octopus bimaculoides | reverse complement strand
GGGGGGGGGAGAGAGAGGAATCCATCAATGGACTTCATTTATTGGCTCTGACAGGGTAGTTGATGGTATTTGAACTCAGAGTACAGAGAACCAGAACAAATATCACAAAGCATTCTTTCCTCCACTCTAGCAACTACAATTTAAAATGATAACAATGATTATTATAACACAAGGACAGCCATAGATGTGTAGTTAGAAAAATTTGCATGAGGTTTTGAATTCAGTCTCACAGCATACTGTCTTGTACTATGGCCTGTGATTCACCAATTACTTATGGGGCGGGAATGCACATGCAAGCATGTGTGTGAATGTGCATGTGTTTGTTTCTGCATATCGTTGCAGTGATACTGATTGAGCATTGGTGATTTTTCGCTACTATCTCCCAAAATGTCCCACTTGATGGTTCAATGTGCAAAGTGGAATAAATTGCCTGACTTCAAAACAAGAAAGAACCAACATCAGAGAACGCCTTTGTTGTCTGAAGAAATTTCAGTTCACTGATGGGAAAAGCTGACATAAAAATGATGATGATGATGATGATGATGATGTTGATGATATAATTGAAAAGGGGCACACGTAAGGAAATGAAGGGGTTAGTTCGGCTTACCTGATAAACAGTAATTAAAATAGATGCAAAGGCAAACGTGCCTGCGATTCCTTGAGCAGCAGTTGTCTGGAGAAAGATTAATGGCTGTAACCGAGTGACGTTGTCAGTGGTGTTGCTTATAAGGGAATCGGGGGTGCTCATTCTTTCTGGGGTAACACTGGTTGTTGTTGCATTGAAGTTTGGTAGCACAGCTGGTACGGATGCTGCTGCAGCTACTGCTACTGCTGCTGCTATTGTTGTTGTTGCTGATGCTGCTGTTGTAGTCGTTGTTGTTGCTGCTGCTGCTGCTGCTGTTGTGGTGGAGGTTGTGGTGGTTGTCTTTGCTGCTGCTGCCACTGTGCTAACGAACATAGTAAGAGGGACACTAGAAATGTTTGAAGGTATTGCTTCGGGGAAGAGAGCAGTCGTGTTGTTTGTCATCTGCAAATGAAAATAAAAAGCAGGCATTTGATAGGATTTTAGTCACTACAGCAGACATCAGGATGGAAATAGAGACAGAAACATAGATTTAAAGGGTGCCAGCTATTACAAGGACCTATCTGAAATAATTAAAATAATTAAAATAATTAAAATATAAGACAGTTGCAAAAGAAAAAAGAAACACCCATTAAATATGGCTTAAATAAGCATTTTCCATGCAGAAGATGGTCCTTGACTAATTTTCCTGCAGTCATTCATTTAAATTCTCACATATTTACCTGCCAATGTTTATTCACTCCAACTCTTCAGTCATTCTAAAGTCTGGCAAGTATCAGTACACTATATTTGAGTGAAGAGGTCTGAGTGAAACATATCTGGAGTTGTCTCTATGGTTACCAAAGAGCAAACCAGAATTAACCATTTAGAGAATGTTTTTCTCTTTTCACTTCACTTCAGATGAAATTGAATTACTTCTTTACTGCTTGGTCAAGGAAAGAAGGGTAGTTCCCATGACCCTTTACTTTCCATGGCCCCAGAGACTTGGTGAGGAGAAAGAAGGGTATAATTCTCAAACAAAAGACATGACCCAGTGCTTGCAACAGAATGTAATAACATTAATCCTACAAAGCATTTTGCCCAACTCTAACCATTCCACCAACGTACCGTTCTGGACTGGTATTTTATTTCATTGACTCCAAAAGGACGAAGGGCAAAGGTCATCTCAGTAGCATTTCGACTCAGACTGCAGAGAGCTGGAATAAATACTGTAAAGCCTTTTGGCCAATATTGTAATGGTTCTGCCAATTAGCCACCTTTATTTCTTGGCTCATCAAATCCATTAGTATCAACTTTACTATTAATTAAAGTGGGCCTGGGTATTTCCCATCAGTCATAGATTTAACAGGATATTGTAAGAATTTTGTATAAGACAGACAAGAGAAATATGATCAATAAAGGGATTTGAACCTTGTATCTATCCCTTTGGATCTGAACATTGTATCTATCTCTTGTATCTAAGGTTGAAAGTGAAAACCCATTTTGCAATTGAATGTTCAGTTATTGTTGATGTTGTTGTTTAGCTCAAGGTCATCCTTGACTGAAGAGACCTATGACCAGAGCCATTCCAGTTGTGACCATCCCAGTTGTGACCATCCCAGTTTCTCTTTAGAATGGTAGGATGCAGTGAGGGAATTTGATTGTTACTTCTGCAGGCTGAATGATCACATACTGGTTCCCTTGTTGGTTTGTGAAGATAATAAAGTTCTAGCAAATGTGATGTAAGACTTAATGAAGTTATTGAACTTGCTGGATTAAGGTCAATAACGAAAGTGGATTGGCCAATATTAGTACACAACATCTCATAAATATCGGATAGGAAATAATGAAAATGTTCCTAAAAGTAATTCATATTTCTCTTCATCCTCTTCGCTTTTCTTAAGGCAGCGAACTTGCAGAATCATTAGCACACAGGACAAAATGCTTCACAGCATTTCTTCCAGATTTATGTTCTGAGTTCAAATTCTGCCAAGGCTGACCTTGCCTTTCATCTTTTGGGGGTTGATAAAAATAAGTATCAGTTGAACGCTGGGGTCAATGTAATCAATTAGATCCTACTTCAAAATATTCAGGCTTTGTACATGTAGTAGAAAGAATTATTTTCCATATTTCTTTTTTATTTTAGGCTTCACAGTTCTGATCATAAATAAATTATTCAATAAGTTATTCTACATCCAAATCTAATTAATTTTGTATTCAGTTTTAACAATAAAGACACCCCACCACCACCATTAAAGAAGAAAAGTTGAAAAATGAAATGTTCTCTAGAACAATATCAAATAATATCAGTGTGATATCTTGAGGATATCTTACACAAAAGTACAAAGTTGAGTCTTTGGTTGCCAAGTGTCCTCTTGATTTGAAATTCATTACAATTCTAAAGCTATGGTATCTTCTTTTTTATTTATGTGTATGTATCTTTGTGTCCGCATTTGTCCTCCGGTACCACGTGACAACTGATATTGGTGTGTTTACATCTTGTACTTAGCGGTTTGGCAAAAGAGATTAATAGAATAAGCAAGAGGCCTTAAAAAGGATAAGTACTGGGGTTGATTCGTTTTATTTATTAACCCTGAAAAGATAAAAGTGCAAAGTTGACGTCTGTAGAATTTAGACTCAGGCACAGGATGGATTGAATATTGCAAGACAGTCTTATTCCTTGCTCTAACAACTTTGCCTTGGCTGATCGATCGATAAAAATATGAATTTCTTTTCAATGGATACAAAACCTATTTCTGAATGGGAAATTGGTACACTTGCTTGAATTAATTATATTTATTGAAAATACTAATTAAAAGTTGATTTCTATTTTTTGTTGTGGATTATTTTTTCAGTGCATGTATGTACATCTAAATGAACTTATTGAATATTGCAAATGTTTCATTAAAGCTAATTAAATTTTCAGTTGGACTGTTTCTATAATTTGAGGGAAATTTCATTTATTTATGGATATAGTTATGGAAAGTTTTATATCTCAAATGGATTAATACTAAAATACTGATAACAGCTTTAACAGGATTATTATTCATCAATTGGACTGTTATAGTTGTTGTGTAGTTTGTAAAAAAAGATTTCACTAGGATTCTTTCTTTCTTTGAAACATTTTACCAAAGATTTTCCATCTAGTTTCTCTCTTCCATCCTTTTCAAAATATGAAATTATGCTTCCCTACTTCAACTCCCAACCCTTTTGAATGCATAATCAAATGCTTTAAAGGGCTGATATTTGACCAGTGTAGGAATAGCAATGGCTTAGGAATGGGTTGGATTGGTTAACAGCAATGGTGAGAACTGGCCATCTTTGTTATTGTGGAGGAGGGGACTATAATTCTTAGAACTGGCTGCCCTTTATATCATTCAACCACTTTACACAATATTCTATTGTGATACTGGCATTTGAGAAGTTGGCTATGGTAAAAATTAAAAAGTCCACATTGACCAGTTTTATTTATTTTTTTTATTTGTAGTTACTACTCTTTTAGATTAGTTACATGCATTCAGCTGGTGGAATCTACATCTCTACTGTTCATTGCATATCATTGATGGTTGCCATATGTTCCAGGAAAAAAGAATGCTCACATACATATATTGTTTACATATCTCATCTTATTACTACTTAGGCACCAAAAATACACAAAATCACACCAAAAGTAGATCTGATTTAATATAATCAAAACAAATGTGGAGAAAGTGAAAAAAAAATATTAAAAATGCTGAACAATTAGCAAAAAACACTGACTGATATAGAAACAAAATTGCCAATGGGTGATGGAGCTGACTGGGAATACCCTAAGATAAACTACAAAGGATTTCAATAATGAAGACAACAACAATATCTTTAACTTACAGATGTCCTGTCTCTTCTCTCTACTTTCTCTGCAGCTGGTACAGTTGCCTCAACTCATTTTGGTTAGTCTCACGTCACATCTGCTCAAGCACTTGTGACCCACTCTTCTTGTTTTGTTATTCATAGTGTGTGTGTGTCCCCCATTTATTCCCTTCACTAACCACTCTAACCAGTTCTTCCTTCTGAGAACTTTGCTCGGGTTTTCTTCGAAGCCCTCAAAATGAACATTGGTCGTGTCAGAACCTTGACTAAGGGAAGGACTCTGAAGGCTTTCCATTATTCTGACTACCATAAAAAAACAATTGCAATGTGCACACACACACACACACACACACACACACACATTATAGAGCGATCCATCACCTTTATTGACAGACAAGTCAGATACTCCCCCAACAAATCATGGCCCAGGTTTCTCTAACAACCAGATCAATCTCTCTCTTGGTCTCCAATGCAAGCGGATGTAATGTATTCTTCATTAGTGACAAACAATGGATGGCATGTTTTTGCTGATTTTATTTATTCTGTCTTCCTTATATGGTCATTACCAACAGTGATTGAAACGAACCGCAAAAAAAAAAAAAAAAAATTCATAACATAAATGTGGATGGAATGGAATGAAAACAGTGAGGGTCTGTTGCTGAGTCAGCCATTGATTCATATGGTAAGTAAATACTTATGTACTGACAGGCAGGATCTAGCCAAACCATCCAGTGATGGAATCGTCACCACAGATGAGATTTAATTTTAAGCAAAACGAGACTAGTAGAGTGATCTTGTTTTCTGTGGGGTGGTTATCTCCCCTGTCAGTGAATGAATATGTGCTTCCTTGTGGCTCTCAGGGTTTTTTAAACTCTTATTTCTAGCAATGTAGGTGCTACCCTGCACCATCTCAGTTTCAATTAGTGGCAACTGAATTTTTATTTTTTGGTTTTATATTGTGAATAGCTGCCTTCGTTATCAGACAGACAAACAGACAGATACACACACAACCACTGATTATATGTTTGCATTTGTGTCACCATCAACACCATCATTACTGACATTACTATTATACCCAGACACACATGTACATCATCATCATCATATGAACACAGCATCATCATCACCATTAACATATTCTACACACACTTTCATCATCAACAGCATCACTATTGGCATATTGACACCATTGCATTACATGCACACACCAAATGCAGTCAGTTTTGCAGATATGATACCAAAATGAACCACATGTTACATGAAAGGGAGGCATTTTCAGTTTATCAGATGAAATAGTGGTAGGAGTGGTGGTGGTAGTGGGAGTGGTGGTGTTGGTGGTGGTGGTGGTGGCAGTGGTGGTGGTAGTGGGAGTAGCAGTAATAAGCTCGATAGCGAACAACGACATTACAGTTTAACTCCATCTTTCCGTTGGGTAGATAGGTGTCTCTGTGTGTGGTGGGACAGAGCTAATCGATCAGATCTATATTTCTGTATTGACTTTATTAACGACACAACTGAAGAGAAAGTAGGAAAAGGAAGGAATGAAAATACACCATTCAGAGAGAGAATGTATGAAAGAAAGAGAGAGAGAGAGAGAGAGAGAGAGCATAAGAGTGGGAGAAAGAAAAGAAAGTGAAGAAAATAAGGATAGTGTGTGTGTGTGTGTGTATATATATATATATATATACATACAGAGAGAGAGGGGGAGGAAGAAAGAGAGACAGGGAGTAGTAAAAAACGAATAAGATATACAGGCAGACGATATTATTAGAGAGACATGGAAACAGACCCGAGAGAGAAAGAGAGAGTTAGGTATACACAAATGGATATAAAGATAGACTTGGAAAGAGAGAAGTGAAAATAGATAGAGAGGGGAAGAAGGGAGGGAAGGAGAAATGAGTAGAGAGAGAGCTGTAAATAGAGGTAGGTACACACACATTCAGAGATATGGTGTATGTGAGAGAGAGAGAGAGAGAGACACACACACACACACACACACACACACACATACACACATGCACACACACACACACACGTACACACATGCACACACACACACACACACACACACAGAGTAGAAGTACAATAGAAGTAAGGAGTGATGAAATTACTTGGAATTTCAAGTTTTAAAGAGAGAGAGATATCAGTAGGACAACAGTGAGCACTTTAATGATGCTGATGCTTGTTTACAAAAAGATGATGAGATGATGCGGCTAATTATACGGGATCTGAAGAAGACCTTGAGACAATCGGCAGAAAGAAAGAAAGAAAGAAAGAATATTCTTCATTTATGAATTTGCAACCAAAAAAGTATAGAAAAAAAAGAAATCTAATTATTGAATAAGGTTGGTCAACTTGTATGCATCTGGCTTACTCTGTGTAATAGATTATTGTTGTCCTTGGGTAGCAACTGTTATTGGCTTCCCTTAGAATATGTATGGAAAATGGCTAATATTTCTTTCAAACTTTGCTTTTGTTACATTTATTTAAATCCCCAAACAATCCCTCTCAACGCATGGCTATGATGCTCCCCCACTACTCCTGTTCATAATTAGAGTTGTACATATTGTCAACCATGTTCAAGTGGTTAAGGTCAAGCATCTGATAAGCAAATCTGTGGTATTGAGCAGAATATTTGCTATAATGATATTTCTGCTTCAGCAACTCAGCAAACTGAATCTGTGTGAAATGTAATGGAAAATAGGTCCAGGTCAAAGTTTGAAGGGAATAGTAGTTATTACCGTTGATTTCTACACAGAATCAAATAAGAAATAACACTTACTGACCTAAGAACAAAAAAAAAAAATGTACACAGTATTATGAAACAATATACAATAGGAATGTAACCATTTAAAAGTTGAGGATACAGAAAGATAAGATAACTGCTTGATACAGTTGGATCGGGTATTTTCTTTGCTCAGAACCAACCAGGGTCAAACCAAGAAGAGAATGTTTGCTTAATATGAAAAAAAGAAAAACACTGTAGCCAAATCTCTCTCAGATTACAGACTACCATCTATAAAATGGTGTGTGTGAGGCACTGAATAATGTAGCCCTAGATGCATAAAAATCCTAGTTCTGTGCCTCTGCAGCCCTCCTCCAAACTCTTCAACCTCAGCGATTCGAAGTTCCAGTCAGTGACAGTTTGGGTGCAATGTTATACGCATGTACTGGACCATTGTGTTTAATCTGAATCACAATCAACACAATGGTTTATCAAAACCTCTTGAAGCAACCAACAAGCTGTTTGATGCTGCTGAATTCCGATTTTAAGAGGATTCAACGCCTGCACAGAATGTCAAACCAACCACTGCTTGGTTTACTAATCCTCACATCAGTGGGCCAAATAATTCACCTGACCTGAACCCTAGAGAAAGTCTATGAGTTAAAAAGGTGAAAGTCAACTAGGGTTCAAGCAATCAGGCTGACGTGAAGGTAATTCTCAAAAGTTCCTGGACTTAATTATGTTTAATAAAAAAACAAAATAACTTATTTACCAAAGTTATAGCATCATCTCTTTCAAAATAGTCACCGAGCACAGCGATACACCAGTCCCAGTATTCCTGTCACTTTTGGAATCTGGCCTGGAAGTCTTTTTCTACAAATGAATCAAAGAGCTTCTCCAATTGCTCTGGATTTGGACAACAGTGTTAAAACGGTGACCTCTGAGCTGCACTTTCATCTTGGGGAAAAGATGGAAGTCCACAGATGCTAAATCAGGTGAAAAGGGTGGGTGTGGAAGTGATACCATGTTGTTTTTGGCAAGAAACTCATCAGTGAGAAAAGCTCAGTGACATTGTTATCAGGAAAAATTCAATTCCTTGCACTCCACAGATCCGGTTGCTTTCACCTAATGTTTTGCCTTCAAACACTTCAAAACATCACAGTAGAACTCTCGATTGATGGTCTGGCCCAGGGAAGGGGGGGGGGGCAAATTCTTGATGCACAATACTGCGGATGTTGAAAAAAATGATGAACACACTCTTGATTGAGCAGTGGCACTGTCATGCATTCTTCGGTCATGGAGCTTAAGGGGTCTTCCATTGTGACGATTGCTGCTTTGTCTCAGGGTCGCACTCATAGACCCAACTCTTGTCACTGATGATGATCCTCGACATGAAGGATGGGTCCTCAATGGCATGTTCTTTCTGTGGTCAGGCAGGGAGCAAATTTGGCAGAGACATGCCGCTGGTTCAATTCAGATGTTAAGATTGCTTGCATGGTGCTCAGGCATACGACAGACCAACAACATCAGTAAAATCATTGATTGTCCTCCAATGATCCTCATGCCAAAGCTGATAAATTTTCTCCACATTTCCAGGAGTGACACTGTCTTCCAGGAACTTATAGTATGATACCTGTTTCTATCCCTCTGCCATACACTAACCTCTCATCTTCTGGTACAAAGCTATCTCCCTCAATTCTGCTCCCATTCTCAGTTAAGGGATTTTTGTCTTGCAACTTACTTGGTGACCTTGCTAGTGCTGGTGCCATGTAAAAAGCACCCGGTCCACTCAATAAAGTGGTTGGCATTAAGAAGGGCATCCAGCCATAGAGACCATGCCAAAGTAAACAGTAGAGCTTGGCACAGTCCTCTGGCTTACCAGCTCCTGTCAAACCATCCAACCCTTGCCAGCATGGAAGGTGGATGTTAAATGATGAGATGATGATGTGTGTGTGTACACACACAAATAATCTTTCCATGCAAAAATCTATCACTCCTAGAATAGATCTCAAAATAGGTTAATTAGTTTAATCTCCCAGAATACAAAGCATTATCTGTTGTTGTTGCTTCTGTGGTTTCTAAATTGTCTTCTCAATAACACACAACAGACTTAGATCAGTTGTTACAAACCAGTAAAGGAACCTTTAACTGGTCACTCAAGTGGCTAGAAATAACAGCCAAATTTCCCTCAAATCACACTCTACAGATTAAAAAAAAAAGCAAGAACAAAAATACTGTGTGACACATTGGATAATGTATTCCAAGATGCACTGTTTGAATAAAATATAAGATAGTCATGGTTGGAATGACTAACCATAAGACTACTCAACTGAGGTTGACCTGGGACTTAACAAATAACTATTACAATATGATATGACTTCAGTGTATTCAACCATTTTCATGATATAGATTGCCCTCATCCTTCTGCTCTCAATTCAATTAACCACCATATTGTCAGAACATGCAATAGTCCTCAGGTCGTAATAGCAAAGGATCTGTCGGCTGCCAACTAGCTGTGTGGTTGACTGCATCTCCATATAACTTGGTTTGGCCAACAGTTACATGATAACATTTCTCACAGTCATTAGACTCAATTGGTTTTCGGAGGCATATTTGAATGTGTGGCATTGTCCCCTAGTGGCAAATGGATTTGCACACAGTTCAATCAGTTCTGACCTGGATTTAAAAAATAACAGTTGCATGAGTGAATGCTGTAGGAAGGTGAAGCAGCAATATCACCAGAATCTAAGTGAAGAGAGAGAGAGAGAGAGAGCAAGGTGAGAGGAGGTGAAGCCCTGACTGCCAAATAAAATCCTAATCTGATTGGATTTCATCTGATCTCAATACTGTTGTAACCTTCACCTGGTTACAGTGACCAGAAGATTAATTAACAATATCGTTAATGATTATATATACATATGTAGGCCAGTTACGCTGTTACTGATAAGGATATTGTGTTGATGATGATGATGATTGTTGCTGGTGGTGATGATGATGATGATGATGGAGTTGATGATGCAGATTATGCTAAGATGATGTTGATGGTTGTAACAAAGCTATGATGACAATGATGATGATGATGACGATGATGATGATTGTAATGATAGTAACAAGGTGCACAGAAAATCACTAATCCAGAGAAAGAAAGAGAGAGTAAGAGGGGAATCGGGGGGGGGGGGGGAGAAAGAGAAAGCAGAATGAGGATTGCAGTGTATTAGAAATAAAAAAAGGGGACAGAAAGAGGGAGGAGGCTACAATTTAACTAATTGAAAAAAACCCACTATTTCTTGTTGGACTGGATTGGATAGACTCTCTCTCTGTAATGATTGTGTTAATGGTGGAAGAATGGAAGAAGAGGAAATATATGCTTAAATACACACACACACACACTGAAAGAGGATGAAATGTTAACTAAGCCTCACTGGAATATACTAAAAAAGGGGTCCACACAGGAAAACTGATTAGTCGAAATGGGTTGCATTGTTAAAAGGTTGGAAACCACTCATTTGAGTGGTCAAGCATCCTACAAGACACAACAGCCAAATATCCCTCAGATCACACTCTACCATCTTAAAAAAAAAGGACACATTGAATTAGGCTAGAGCAAAAAAATAGGAGAGTTATGGATAGAATAAGTTTGATCATAAAATAAGTTGGATCAGAGCTGGCTTCAATGAATCAATATCAAAGAATCCAAGAACATGAAAGACAATAACAATCCCAGTTGGTATTTTGGTCTGTTCTTTTTATCTTTCAATCAACACTGATCTCACAATCTGAAGCATTTGCGATATGGAGACAAAGGCAACAGCCAAATACTGGTGGACATTATTACTAGTACTGCTGGATTGCTGAAGACCAGGTTTTTGGATTTACTTTACTGGTAGTTACACATATTGCAGTCTACTCCGTGAGAAGAATTAATAGCCATTACTATATGACTGTCTTGGTTCTATGTATCCCAGGTTTATAACAGGTACAACCATAAAAAAGGGTTGACGAGCAGACAGTAAAATATAGGGAGGAATGGAATAAAGAATGAGGGAGAGAAAGCACAAGTAAGAGAGAAAGAAAGGCAAGAAAACTCTATAATAGAGAGGGAGAGTTGGAGAGTGAATAGGATAGAATAACAGGGTAATAGAGAAAGAGTGAGAGAGAAGAAGGAAATTCATACATGAGAGAGAGAGAGAGAGATGTTGGGAATGAAAAAAAGGAAGATTGTCAGTGAGAGAAAAAGGCAAAGGAAATATAGAGAGAGGAAAAGAAGATGTAATGAAATGAGTTGGGGGAAAAGATTAACAAGAAGGCAAAATGAAACACAAGAAAAAAACTGAAGCAAGGTTTGAAGGAAACCCTTTAAGAATTTCCGAGGCAGACATAAGCCTCGTTACTTTTAACGAGTAGTACACTAGTAAAATAGCAATATGCAAAATAATTTAAATGTGAATAATTTTATAACCTGCACTGATTAGGTTTCGTCAACCAGCAAAACTAGAATTTTTAGAAAATTACAGTCTCAGAATATATAAAGAAAGAGAAAAAAGAAAGAAGAGAAAGCTTTGTGATAAAACTCCAATTTTGGAAAACTTCATTTTTACTCAATAAACTAAAAAGCAAAAGTAAAAATATATAAAAAGGAAAATCAATTTTCAAAAGATATGAGAGTGATAATGGCAGTTTTGGTAAAACAGCTGATATCAAAATATATGAATAATATATGAGGGGGAAAAAGAAGGAGAGACTCATTAAAAATATGTCAGGAATTAACGAGTTAGATTTCAGGTGGATTAGAAAGATAGAGGAGTTAATCTTCTGTTTCTTTTGCTCTGGATTACTAACACCAACAGCTGATGATAGGTTGCTGGGAATGTATTCTGCGTATATGTGTATACATGATCACATACATGTCTGTATAATTATTATTATTATTTATGTTTAACACAGAAACTTTGCTGGAGAACGTAACAAGGTGTCAGCTGTCTGCAGCCAGTGGAATAAGGCAATGCTTTCCCTTCAGATCTCTTGAAGAGTCATGCAGTTCCAAGCAAAAGTATTTTCTTCAAAAGCTCTGTCTTTACCCCAATCTCTTCAATCTCTTCAACCCAAAGCTCCGACAATAACAATATAATAATCACCTTTTTTCAATAACCACAGTCATTGTATTTTACACTTTAGATCATCATATCTCAATTGCTTTTTCTGAGACTTTGTTATGGCCAGGACATTAAATTTTCACAATTAAACAGGTTTTCCCTCTCCACCTGATGTAATACAAAACACTCCAAGACGCAAAGTTATGCACCACTGCCCTAGAACAAAATTGCATTGTAACTAAGATACAAATACACAAGTGCTTTGGTATGTGTGAGAACACAAGACCCACATTACCCATGGAAAAAAATATGGCACAGCTGAAGTGCAATTCAGAATAGAAACAGAGGCAAGATTCTATTTCACAAGAACGCTGAGAAATAAAGAACCAGGTGCATGGTGTGGATAAGGGCACAATAATGGTGAAGTACCAGTATCCACCATTTTTGATTTGTTCTGAGGCAAGTTGTCTCATTTGGTCTTTGACCTTCAGGTATTTTAACATCCAGTGTCACAAAGGAGTCTCTCACCAAACACTATCTCACCATGAATTTGGTGAATGAACAAAATACAAACATTGTGTATGTGCGATCGATAATGTTTACATTACTAATACTGCTTCTAATTTGTTATATATACATACATACACACACATATATTTATATATATATGTGTGTATATGTATATATATATAAGTATGTATATATATGTGTGTATATATATATATGTGTGTATGTATTTATATATATGTGTGTGTGTATATATATATATATATATATATATATATATATATATAAGCAAGTATGTATAAAGTCATGTTAATTATATAAGACCATCAAAACAAACCCCAAAAATGAGTCTGAACAAAAGTGAACTGAAAAGAACCCCCCCACCCCCACCCATCTACCCCACAATTAGTCGCCCTCCCACACAGCAGACTTGTATTACAGTTGGAATTATTGATCTGGTGAATAGGGCAGCTAGGCAGCACACACAACAGAATGGTACAAAGTTAGTGGTAACTTGATAACCCTCACAGCAGTTTGGAACAATGTCACCTATAAACTTAACTTCAACACGAATGTTACTAAGAATACAATAACTTTTTACAAGGGTACTACTACTACTACTACTACTACTACTATAGTGTTAATTGAAAAAGAAAGCAAACAATGCTGGATCATAGATATAGCATGCCCAACTGACAACAAGGTATGCGATAAGGAAGAAAGAAAAGTCGAAAGATATGACAGGTTAGCTTGGGAGGTTAAGCAGTTGTAGTCGATGAAAAAGGTGGTAGTAGTACCAATAATTGTCGGAGCCCTGGGAACAGTGAGCAACAATCTTGAGAAGTACATGGAACAAATAGGGGCTGCAATAAGGGTGGAACACTTGCAGAAAACAGCACTGCTTGGAATTGTCCGAATATTCCAGATGGTGCTCGAAAAATAAGAGGTGTTACCTTAGTTCACTGGCAGTGAACAGCTGACACCATAGTACATCTCCAGCATTAGAAGTTGTACAACGACAATAAATAATAATAATAATAATGTTTAAAGTGACTGAGCAGAGATTAATTGATGAAGCTAATGCTGTTAGGAGAAGAAAGTGGACGACAGAATTGGAAGCAGAAGAGATCACAAGAGAACTGGGGAAGGACAGACCAGGCAGTGGGGAAGAGAAACAACAACACCAGAGATGCATCTCGAACCAAAGAAGAATCTGAAGGAAAAAATAATAATAGTGCTACCAACGAGGAGGGGACAACTGGCACCGACGAGTGAGGAAGATCAGAAGATTTTAGATGAGTTGCAGGAAGCAATGAGGAAAGAAGTAAAATCTCAAGCCTTCTGCCTTCAGTGGAAAGGATTATTATTATTATTATTATTTGTTTCTTTCATTTTTGTATCT
>NC_069002.1:37416098-37436457 GCF_001194135.2 Octopus bimaculoides | reverse complement strand
GCCCAAAGATACAGCAAAATGTTTGTTTTCAAAGAGATTAGCACACATTCAGTAAAAACCCTGACCCCTAACCCTAACACCACTCCTAACACAAACTTATTTTTACATATTACACTTACAGAAAAGTCTCTGCCCCAACAAGATTATAATTCAGTGTTATATTTATTTATAAATTTACAAGATTATTTTGGGGGTTATTTGCTGATTACATTTGGTTTTATTATTCATTTATCTTCACTTTAAAATTCACCATGGCAACAGCAATTTTGTTTTGCATGCCTCTACTTTACATTTTTGTCTCTTCTTTATTAGCTTCTGCCCCATCCCCATCCCCAGGCATTAGACAATACTATCATCTGGTGGGGCTCAACTACAAAAGTTTTCCTATTGATTTTGTTGACTATTGACCATCAACATATTCCCCATCATTCCAAAAATATTTTCTCACTTGTTATTGCACCATTACAACAGGAATATACATATATATATATATGTACATGTATATACACATACACACATATATATATACACATATATATACCACCATCTATACATCTCTCTCTTCCTCGACTCAACCATCCCATTTATATTCTGATCCTCGTTCCTTGTGAGTATGCCCAGCATTTTGCCACCATCTCTATCCTGCCACCTCCCACTCTCTCTCCTTTTCTTGCACTTCCCTCAGGTTGGGTAACCATGTGTGTCTTAATAAAGGAAGTAAATATCGGAAAACGTTGTTCCCAATATGCCACGGTTGAAAATAAGACAGAGGCTTATGACTTGAATGTTTTTGATCATTTGTCGATTTAATTCCAGTTGAATTGACATTTTAAGCACCAACAAAAAGGAAGGCTGCATTAGGTAACATATACTCTATCACAGGAATAAAAAGACAAATTGATCAGAGCTGACATACTTTTAATGATTGGAAAATCATTTTGTAATAAAACTGAATATAATCCAATATTCTTCTTCAACAGCAAGACTAGATATGTTTGAAGATGTTAATGTGTTATAAACATTAAAAACGTTTTCACGTATGAGAATCATTTATGTTAATATAAAACATATATAAAGAGAGAGACAGAAACAGAGAGTATTTCATGTGAAGTTATTTGATGTCAAACTTAATCTGAGTGAAAGATGTCTAATTTTATATCTATTTTGGTAGATTGGTAAGGCATAAACTGCTCTACCAATTATGTCATTTGCAGTGGTTGCTGTTGTGTAGGTGTGGGTAAAGTGCTGTAGTGAAATAATTATGGTAGAGTTATACAGTCAAACTGATATGCTTTTGATCTTGTTTGTCTTAAGAACACAGCATGCATATATTGTCATTTTGGGATTGATCTTTCAGATTGGAATATGATAGCTGTGTGTAGTTGAATACCTTTTACAATGCAGTGTATTTTGGAACGGCCTAAATGCTGGAATTGGTTAGCACAGCAGGAGAAGTATAATTTAACTGAATATATCAAATGTGAGTAGAATCGTTAACACAGGTAAGCTAGCAGAAAAGATTATTTTTCACAGCTATTTTAATGCATGGGTGTTTTATAGTATTCAAGGTCTCGGAGAGAGATAGAGAGAGACAAGTAAAAAAGCAGAATTGTGTTGTAATGATGTGTGTCATTGCTTAATTGATGTTAACTTGATGTTTGTGGTTGGCATAAATTGAGTTGAGCATAAATCTATACATGAAGCTAGTATTTATTTGGGTTTTGTATTTATGACAACAAATAGACACTTCCAACTGGACAAGTACCAGCCTTACACCAAAATACAAAACAATAATTGTTGCAGAATTTGGCCTCTTGTTTGTGCATTACAAATCTATCAACAAGTCTTCTCTCTCCCTCTTTCTCTCTCTCACACACACACACAAGCTACAAGAATCCACAGTCAAAATCTCAGCTTAAAAGGAAAGGACACATTGCATGATAATGTAGTCCCAGATAAGTCTGAAAACCAAATGAAAGGTAGAATAAACAAGACATTGATTTGGGAACATTTCATTTCAAAGGTTGGTGTTTCTTCAGATCGCATGATCAACAAACATAGATTGATTGTTAGATAGATTGACTAGGATAGTGGACTGAGATACATAGATTTTGACAGACAGTCAAGCAGAGAGACAGAGAGGCTGATTGAAAGCTGGTTAGATAGATTGATATACAGATATATTGATTGGTAGGTAAACTGACAAACAGACATAGATCTCTTTATATTTTATGAATCTCTAATGGCAGGACTTTCTTGCCACTTCATATGAAATGATTGATGGAAGCAATATTGACTTGAACAAAGCAAGATGATTGACTATTAATAACCAAATTAGTAATAATGAATAAACATTGTTAGTACTTTATGGGAACTGTGACTGCACAGTAGGAAAAACAAAAGATACAATAACTATACACTCTGTTTTATGAGCTAAAGCCCAGGTCAACCTCGATTAATCAAGCAAAATGGTGATCAAAGATGTTCTTGTGAAGACTGTCTCATCTTTATTTTTTCATTAAGTGCATTCAGAACTACTTCTGAAAATTATTTTTCTTTTATCACTCAGAAAAGGAAGGACAGTATCATTACCAATCTCAAGGCATCTGTAATAGGTGGGAGGACAAAATGGAGTTACTCTCAGATCAAAGATTATCCTTAGATTGAAGACCTGGCCACAATAACATGCAACAGAAAGAATAGAATCTACTAAAAGCATCCAAAGACAAGGGGGTGGTGTGAAATCAGGTGACCAATTATCCAGTGTACACCCATCATTACATTATCCATATCACTGCAATTTTTGAGACACCAGGTTGTGACTTGGGACAGATTTGGCTGCTATTTAGCAGATAGTGTGGTCACATACAGGCCTCCTTGTGTATGAGGCGGTTAGTTGGGACTGCAAGTCCATAACTACAGGTCTCGTTCAGACTCAACAGACTTGCCTCCTTCCTTTACCGTAAAGATATATTAAAAAAAAACACTCATGCTTATGAATAGCAAAACACACACACACACACCAAAGACTAAGTCTACTTTGGTATGATTTGAATTCAGAACAAATGAATGATAGTAAATACTGAACATAGTGAAACATTTTTGTCACGTTTAACAAGATATTCTATGCCATTTTAATCCTGAGCAATGCCGGGTATCTCTGCTAGTTTTAAATATAATAATAAAAGAATGTTATATGACCAAAAGACATGACCCTGGTTTATGGCCAAAAATTATTAAGGACTGAACACAACCCCTCCACATCCACACCCCAATGGGAAGGAAAGAGTGAAATGCCACATCAGTGTTTGGATAGAATGATGGTCAGAGGGTGAAGGAGATGGTCAGTGTTTGGGAGGGATGGAGTGAAGGAGCCAATAAAATAAATCTCAGTAAATTTACTTCTGACTCACCTGCTAATTACCTATGGGCTTTGTCTACACTATGGAGGGGGTAAGTATAGCTGGAGTGGGAGGAAGTGTGATGCAGCCCCTCTCCCTTCTTGAAAAAATGGGTTCGTATCATCATGTATGTTGGCGACCATGTATTAGTTAAGTAGTTCAGTCCATTGCTACAACCTACCACCACGCTCCACTCCATCAAAACAAAAGCAAGTAAATCCATCCTTTCAGATACTACCCTCTCACAACCACCATTGTCTCTCTGATACTCCAACCCCTCCACCTACCACAATTTCAAAAGTGAGGGGGAAAGGGATGAGCAAGAGAAGAGAATTAGCTAAGGGGTCAGACTTACTCCTGTAAATGGTAGCAAGGGAATGTAAACTTTTTTTCTAGTTGATTGCTACACATTTACAGGTGTCATTCCTTTTATCCATTCTTCACACATCCTCCCCTACTCCACACCCGCTAATAACCCTGCCCTATTGAAGGGGCAACAGTAACTATCTCAAACAAACACAAATACATTTTACAAAAAAAGAAAGAAAAGAAAAAGAAACCTACAAAAACATGGCTGACTGTGATGGGAGGGAGTTCTGTTATATGCAGAGTGGCAAGTGAATTTTTGCTTAAATAAACAGTTGTTGGCCATCTCCTCTAAATACAAGGTCTTAAGAGTCCCCTTCCCTATCTCCAACTAGGGCCTGGTTATCTCCTTTTCAGAAGCTAAATTTTCCCTGTAGAGGGCAACTAATAAGAATTCCAAATCTAGTTGTAATAGCCTGAGGTCAGTTTAGACCGAGCAGACCTTTGACCTAAAGTATTCTTGTTGTAACTGTCCCATCTTTGATTTTTTTTTTCCAGACAGTACATTCATCGTTTTTAATAGAGTGTGATTTAAGGGAGATTTGGCTATTATTTCTAACAGGGTTGAACAACTATTTATATCCTTGTTGGCTCATATTTACAGCTTCCTTGTTAGCATAGGTGTGTGCATGCAATGAAAGGAGTACGTAGTACCTTGCATATGGGCTCTACATAGGATGCAAAATGACTGCAATGCACTTTTGGTATTAGCTAATGCTTTCAAATAAAATTGTTATTTGATGTTTGTTCCATCTGAATGATGTATGCATTCCATTGTTCATGCAATAAACTGATAATTGGTCCATTGGACTCCTGTAACCAAATATTCGTATGTACATGGAATATGATATCGATAAATAAGTTAACTCAAGAATACAGTTTCAATTCTCATGGGTAGTGTAGGACTTTCTGAGACAGAGTTTTATGGATAGGCACTCTTTTCATGCCAGCCCTGTTACTCGCTTCCAATGACATGTAGGGAAATGATGTGCCTGTTCAAAAAGCTGTGAGAGATACTATGTCTGTAAAAGGCTGGGGTGGTCTCAGAATGCTGGTCACAAGTCTACTTCACCAGGGTAACACTAATGACAACATTAACAACACAAACCAGCAAGAAAGCCCTTGCATGGATGCTTGACTGTCTAGAAACAGCAGCTGAAATACTTTTAAATCACGTTCAACTAACTAAAAAAATACACTAGCCCTAAATGTCTAAAAAAGAAAACAAAATGTCTAAAAAAGTAAAGATGTAATGTATATAGTTAGAACACATTTCATCATAGATCTATAAAATTAGAATTAACCCAGAATTTATCAAAGAGTAATTTTTCATGCACACATCAAGCCAAAGACATTCATACCACACAATAACACTACATCCAGAAAAACCAGACAATTCCTTTGTTCAAAAACATTACTGACAATCATGAGTAACAGACAGCAATGTCCAGTAATAATCATCAAACAACAATAATAATTATCATTCATCAGTAATAATTGTCATTCATCAGTAATAATTGTCAATCATTAGTAGTTTTGGTCCCATATTTGCTTGCCATGGAATATCAACACTTTTTGAAATTTCTACTCTACAGTACCACCCCTATCTGTCTTACCCCCATTTCACAGCCATGCACCATTGCCACATTCTTACATAAGTGTTCATAAAGATAGTCTTTTGCAACAACATCAATTTACAATTTGTTGTTGTAGTTACATGTAGTAACACATCATACATTGTTAATGTAGCTATTTGCATCAGTGCCAACAATTCAATATAGATTGGCAACTAGAAATATCCACAGAATGTGACATAGGAACACACAGAAGTAAAAGTAGATCTGATAAAAGACAAATAATACAAGGAGATGAAGAAACTTCTATATGGCTGCTAAACTAGGTAGAAAGAGCAAGCAATCCTCCTCAAACAACGCTTTGCTGTTTAAGAAAAGAACATGTTGATAATGCTCTCTATCTAAAAAAGAAAAGATAAGATGGTCATAGCCAGAATCACTTTTATGATAGGTTTGCTTGATCAGAAGCAACTTGGAGCTAAAGAGCACTGAAGAATCTTTAGGCAAATGTATCAATCCCAGTACTTATTTTTTTTATAAGCATCATATTCATTCTATCGGTTTTTTTTGCCAAATCACTAAGTTACAGGGACATAAACACACCAGCACCAGTTGTCAAATGTTGGGGGGTGGGACAAACACTGATATATATATATATATATATATATGATGGGCTTCTTTCAGTTTCCGTCTCCCAGATCTACTCACAAGGCTTTGGTCAACCTGAGGCTATAGTAGAAGACACTCACCCAAGGTGTCACACAGTGGGACTGGACTTAGAACCACGTAGTTGGTTATACATTTTAATTTTCTGGCAGTTGATATGAACAAAAAATTATCATTAATGAATATTGTAATTCCAGTATCAAAAATATCCATTTCTGGGAAGTATTTATTCACTAGCTGCAACAATCACCATTAAAAGAAGCTGGGAAAGGAATAATGTACTTATTTTGTGGGAGTCACAAACACAAAGACAAGCACACACACATTTATGCTATGAATAATATATAAAGACCAAGCAATATTTACATATATATATATATATATATATGTATGTACTAAATAAGCTAACAGAGGTAACAACAGCAGCAATAACAACAGCTGCAAGAATACACACCTCCACCTGTAGTAAATAGTATAAGCAGTGGTTAATTAAATTTTCAAGAAAAGGTAACTCCTGTTCACAGCAAGGAAATGTTATATATCATGCATTATTCTTATTGAGTGATGAACTGTTGCCAGATTTATGGTTGGACACAGTGGAACATTCAGTGAAACCAAATCAGTATATTAAACGTTCGTGTCAGTTTTCATTAAATACAGAAAATCTCTGAAAGCAGTGAGAGGAGAGGCTGGATGAATGGAAAGAGATCAGAGTTGAGGAAAACTGAAAATGGCTGACTTACCAAATGGATTTCAAAACCACTTTGACTTACCTGCAAAAGATAAAAATAGAAATAGAGACAAATAAATTAAGAATGATAAAGATATTTTATTATCCAATTGAGGGACCAGCTACCTGAATCAACAGTACCCTAGTAGATAAAGCAATTAAGGATATGAAGACAGAGAAAGCCCCTCAGCTCCTCAAGAATCACCACTGAGATGCTTAAAATATCTGGTGGTGTGGGTTATGGTCTAGTCACTCATATTGTAAATCAGGTGATTAATGAAGAAGTCATACCCAATGACTGCTGTAGCAGCAGCATAGTCAACTGCTACAAAGGTAAAGGTGATGCCTTAGAAATAATTACAGAGGTATCAAATTGTTGGATCAGGAGATGAGAGTTGCGGAGAGGCCCAACTAATTAGGGAGAGAGTCAGTTTAGATGAGACGCAGTTTGGTTTTGTGCCAGGCAGAAGCACCACTGATGCTATATTTCTGGTAAGGCAGCTGCAGGAGACATACCTAGCCAAAGATAAACATCTGTACCTGGTTTTTGTTGACTTGGAGAAAGCCTTTGACAGGGTCCCCTGATCCCTTATCTGGTGGTCAATGCAGAAACTAGGCATAGACAAGTGGTTGGTGAGAGCCGTATAAGCCTTGTACAGTGACGCTACCAGTCACAATGTTGTTACTCTGGAAGGATGAGTTCTCCAAACCTACTGATTTGTAAAGATGACTGAAGTGCTGGCAGAATGAAACTGTGGCTCACGGGTACAATCTCTGTTTTATGCCAAACATAAATAAACATATATACAATTCTGTTGTTTATATTTTCCAAAATAGTTTTTCAACCTGGCTCAAATCAAATATGGCATAGGGTTGGCCAATTTATCATTCTACTTGTAATTCATCTTCATTGCCAGATATACTTCTCTTCTTTATCTTATTGTTCATTGATTAACGTTGTTTAGCACTAGGTCAACTCTGTTTGAGCAGACCAGTGACCAAAGATGCTCCAACCACAATCATCCTGTCTGTTTGTACATCAGGAACTACATCATTGTCAAATGTAGCCTTCTTCATTTAACAAGGATAGATTTACGATTTGAAAATTTGGCTGCTGATTCTGGCAGGTTGAATGACAACATAGAGACCTCCTTGTTGCAATATGGTATAATACACAAGCACTCTGTCAGGTATGTCCAACTGTTAACCACATACATGAATCATGAACTCAAACTCCATTCGTACTGCCTCCTCCTGCTACCACCACCACAATGTAGCAAATCATGTAAATCTAACTCTGTCCAAGTTTGTCTAACTCACGATAAAAACAGCTTCCAAATCCTATCTGGAAAAGTAATGATTGATGAAAGACAATAATGCAAGACATTTAAATATTGTGATTACTGAATAACATTTAATATCGTGATTGCATGTTTCCAACAAGGCCAACCATTGCTTCACTACATTTATGGTGGTTAGAGCAGCAAGAGATCACCTGACACACAACAAATATCACCACTTTTTTTTTATATTCAAAAAGCACTGTTTTTTTTCATTTTTTATTTTTTTTATTTTGCCAATGTGTAAAAGATATCACACACACAGGATTTCTCACAAGTTCCTTTTATCACATTCCAGTCATGAGTTAACCCAAATATCTGTCGAAGATATTGCAAAGTGGATCCAACTTAGAACAATGTGATTATGAAGTGAACTTCTCAACCACAAGGCCATCGTCTACACCAACTTGATTCAATGTTAAAAAAAAAAAATAATACCAAGGAAAAACATGCTTGATTACTGCAATATAGATGTAAAGCAAGCTTTCAGAATAATTATTACCAGGAGTCAATGTGACTCAAAAGAATGGCAAGTTGAGAAATTGTTACAATTTCAACTTAAAAATCTCATTAAAATAATTAAAAGAATGTATTTGCAGACAAAGTTTTAGTGAGTAGTTTCAAATAAAACTTGAGACATTAAGAGTAATTACACATAATGGAATTTGTTATTTTGTTTTGTTCGTTATATTTTAATTACTTTATTTTAAAATGATAGTTGTCTAAGTTCAAATAATTATTTTTCTGAAATTTACTATGGAGACAAACAAGCAAAGACATTGTCTTTTGTTCTTTCATTTGTCTTTAACACTTTTTCACCAATTGGAAGCATCATTTTCAGACTTTTAGGCCCTGCATTGTTGAAATGTTGATAAATTTCACAAAAACATATTTCTCCTTGTGATTTAAGCACTTCAAAGAGTTGTTGTTAGAACATCTGATATAGAGGAGAGTGGCTATAAAGCTTTTGTTGTTGTTGCTACTGCTATATACTGTCAGTGAAGGCACATGACTCAGTGGTAAGAGCATCAGGCTCACAATCATGAGGTAGTGAGTTCGATTCCTGGACCAGGCTGTGTTGTGTTCTTGAGCAAGACACTTTATTTCATGCTGCTCCAGTTCACTCAGCTGTAGAAACGAGTTGCAACCTCACTGGTGCCAAGCTATACTGGCCCCTTTTGCCTTTTCCCTCGGACAACATCGGTGGTGTGGAGAGGGGAGGCTGGCATGCATGGGCGATTGCTGGTCCTCCATAAACAACCTTGCCTGGATTTGTATCTTGGAAGGGAACTTTCTAGGTGCAATCCCATGATCATTCGAGACCAAAAGGGTTTTTACCCCTACCTGTTTCCCTATTATATTGTCAGTCAACCTTGCTTTAACATACCTATAATGTGAAATGGTTAGAAATCACCCAAAGAATTCTTCAAACTCAGCCAGTGATATGAAGTTAACTGATTCTGGGCTTAGAACAAACACTTATATGTTCAACACCCTTAGCCTATTCTATGAATATAGCTGAGTATATGGGAAGCTGGAAATCCAATACACCACACATGCTTTGTGGAAGAAAACCCCATGTTTCACAAACTATAACTTATTAGCTGTTGTTCTTTAGCTCCAGGTTAGTCTTGATCCAGTAGACCTATACTCACAATGTTTTCCTTTTAAGAGAGTAGCCTGTTATTTAAAGGTGATTTGGTTACTATTTCTAGAAGACTGAAGGACAGCATAAAAGTTTATTCATTGGCTCATTTAAAAAAAAAAATCTTTAATATATTGTAGAAGGTTGTAATCAAAGAAACCTCTCCCCCCCCCCCCCCACACACTTCAGTTTGTTATCCAACCATTTTGATGATATGTCTGAAGTTTTGCAATGATGATGAGGATTGTAGAAGAATGTCCAAGCCAGAGTCAGTTTGGTAAATACAATCTGATTCATGGATTTTGGTCACAAAAAGTAAATCAAACTGTACAATATTTTAGCTATGCATTTGTGATATGTGTTTATCTGAATTAAGATGACAGAGACTGTATAGAATTTAGTAGAGATGAAGAGAAATAGTTGATAGCATGGGAAACAAATGGGTGGTATCTATGCAATCTAGGCTTCATGTTTAATGTCTTGAAAGGGAGCTGCAACATGAGAGCCCTTGTTACATCCTCTAACAGAAATTTGCTGCAAATTATACCAACATTTTTTTAATACTCTTACAAACAATGATTCTAGATTTCCAAATAACCCACTGTTTGGATAATTTGATAACAACTCTAAATAATGTCATGAAACTAGAGTTTGAGCACTGCTCAAATATATAAGTTTACCAGTCAATAAAAAGGTATAGCCTTGAGCTTATCAAAGAAATTACCATGAAATATTGCAATCAAGTTTGTCCTGTTAGTAGAACTCATACATAAGTACAGGCAATAGAAAACAAAAACTGACCATACTCAAGGCTCACTGCTGAAGTCAGTTGTGTAGTGAAAAGCATATAATAAAAATAAAATTACTGAAACAATTCTTTTTTTATTTTTTTATTATAATAATGATTTATCATATAATTTCTTTATTGACCATAAGATGAGGACAAACTAGTAAAACAGTGGAAGGCAAGTTACACAATGTGGGAGAAGATAATAAAAATATCGAAATGGTCCAAAAGAATAATTTTCAAGGATGTCATTTTTTTAAAGTCCTAATAGGGGGAACAGCCACCTAAGGCAAACAAGAGAAGGCCAATACACACTAGGTTCACTCTGTCTTTCTATATCTCCCTTTCTCTCCTAGTTTCCATCTACAGCCTACAGTTGAATATTGAGAGTAAGCTGGGCCATTTCACCAGAACATACATGCTACCCTCATATACCTTTCAGCATTATTGTTACTTCTAATAACATAGATATGGAGCTACAAATAATAATAATAATAATTTCTCATTTAGGTACAAGGCCAGCAATCTTGAGAGGATGAGATAAGTTGATATCACTGACCACAGAACTTGACCAATGCTTTATCTTATTAACTCCAAAGGGTGAAAGGCAAAAATCAACCTTGGCAGAAGTTGAACAGAATGTAAAAAACTGGTACAAATGAGGTCTCAAGACATTTTGTCTGATGCTAGAATGATTTTACCAATCAACTGCCCAAAATTAATAATTATTTGCCACAAGTGCAATAATCAATGAGGAGGTAATACAAGAACAAATTGCAAAAAATAGTCTTGGTTAACACAGCATCAATTATCCCACCTAACAGCAACAACAATAATAACATTCTCTGAAAATATACTTTTGTATTACCACTGGGAGACAAAATAAAGAAAAGATAAAAAAAAAATGGTCAGAACACAAAGCAAAATATAAAAAAAAAACAATAATGTCTGCTCCTCCTTCACCTCACCTCCTTGAAAGAACTGGATAGAGCTAGACAGCAAATAATAACTGTGGTGGGTAGAGAATATTAATTAATGATTACTCAAGGTATTTAATAAGTGAAGTGTGAATATCCAAAGATAAAAGATTTTTTAAATGTGTGCATGTCTCTCTCTCTCTCTCTCTCTCTCTCTCTCTCTCTCTCTCTCTCTCTCTCTCTCTTTCTCTCTCTTTGGAGATTGCATAATGTCTGAAGAGGAAGTGTCTGAGATATTCCAATAGATGTTGAAATAAAACAATAATCATCAGTTCATAACTTGATCATGACCACTTGAGGATTTATTGAAACATATACACCAATACAACACATAAAAACTTGTAATCTACACCTATACACACATGAAGCTATAGTCTATATATATATACACTTACATAAAACAAACCTTTCTCATACATACATACAGTCAAGTATAGCAAACATATAATCCTAATCACCCCTCCAAGTTAGCATGTATGAAATATTTTGCAAAAATTGATTTGGTTGGAACATACTATCAAATTGAAATATCAGATGAGGCCCAGGAAATAATGACTGTTCGTACCCCACTTGACTTATTGAGATGGCTGCATCTACCACATGGTACAAAAACAGCAAGAGCTATCTTTCAGCAAGCTATGGCGAATGCTTTGAGAGACGTAACAGGTATAATTATTTATCAAGACACACACAACACAAACAATAGCTTGCATTCAACACAGCAATAACACGTAAGGATGTAGACTCTATGCGGTTGATCAACTTATAGACATAATGCAGAATTGTAATGGTATGGGTATGATTAGGGTGGTTTTTCTAGCAAGTCAAGAAACTACTTTTCTTAGATATAGTTGACACTTGTCTGACTTAGTGCTCCTCACACACACAAAAAAAGACATCACATGATTACAGACTCCTAGATGGTTGGACACCAGAGATCCAGATAGACATTAGACATCACATAATTGCTGACTGTTAAGTTGTTTCAATCAATGCAGATATCGCATGATAATGTATCACTTATCTAGTGTAACTGTGCTAGCAAACCTGTGAAGTACTCAAGGTTTTAGGTAATAGTTGATGGGTCTTGGAAAAAAAATCTCCCTGCAATGTCATGTTATAAAAAAAACCTATCTCTAAGTGTTTACCTAAAACCAAAATACATATATATACTCCAATAACATAATTATTACAGAAACTAAAATTTTGACAAGTTGGGTTAATAAGCTTCAATATCACTGTGCTATAGAGTTAGTCTTTAGCAAGCCCTACAATCAGTAATATCATATGAGAGATCATAAAGTGGATTTTTTTTTTATTATTCCTCTATATGACCTTTGAGTTATACAGAATGTGTAACAAGTGTCAAACTTGAGAGGACATGCAACAACCAGAGGAGAGCAAGGCAAGTATGGTCTTTGTTGTATATACCTGCTAGGCAAGTGGCATGCAAATAAAACTCACATAGTACCTCTTTTGTTTGGGTTTTTGATTAAACAATAAACACAAGAAAAAGGTATTAAAAAAATGGATTTGGATTGAATAGTTTCAGGTTGGATTGTATTTCTATCGCAAATACACTACATAGAAAAGTAGATATTAAGTCCACACAGACACGTATGCAAACACACAGAGTATGTGGGAGGAAGGAAAAGATTCATATAATTTCTATTCTTTGTAACATCAAGATTGCAATTATTATTACAATGCTATTTAAGTCATTAATATAGCGAGGATAATCCTGTGTTTTAATGTTACATGACAACAAGTGGTTTCTAAATAGCATGATTAAAAAGCACTTAGTATTGTTTACTGGTTACTAATCTGACTGAGACTGTGTGCAATGACCCTGGAAACTAAAGAGTAGAACAAAATCTTTCGGGTAACACCAGCAGATACTAAAAAGAAACAAAACTGGTGCAATTTTAACAAGACCCAAAACAATGCACAAGTCTACATATGTACTCATGAAATCTTCCAGTCAACTAACTTCACTAGAACACTATAATATCAACAAATGCAAAAAAATGGATGGCAGCAATGCGATAAAATGCATCTGAAACTTACAGAAACATAAGTAAAGATGGGTTTTTTTATTCTATTAATTATTTGTCCTGTTAATTATTTGATATTAAGAATTTAAAAAGCAAGGGAAGAATTTACAATGAAAATAAAGCAGAACAAAATAGGAAGCAGACGAAAGAGAAATTGTCACAAGAAACATAAAGAATGGAAGGAATGAAGGAAAAAGGAAAGAGGGAGAGAAAGAAATGTAGCAGAACTAAAAAAGAATTGTGTGGAAATGAGTGAGACGAGACAGAGCTGGTTTCTACTCTTCATGCACACATATATAGACATCAGAAACAGTCAATAGAGATGATATTAAGCTTCTGTACACTGATGACCTGTAAGGGGAAGACTGATGACATATTCAATCTTTTGTTCCTACCCACTTGAATGCATTCCTTAACCTGAAGACTCCTCTATTTCCTGTGATCAGAATTGTCCTCTACATCCTTCTCTCAGCTGAGAAGTCCTAGTGGTGTGGGTTCACAGATGTCGGTGCCACGTAAAAGCACATGTGTCAATGCCATGTAAAAGTACCCATGGTGCCATGTAAAAGTACCCATGGTGCCATGCAAAAGTACCATGGTGCCACGTAAAAACACTCATTCCAGGATCATATAAAAGTGCCTATGCCACTGCCATGTAAAACACCCATGCCAGTGCCACATTAAAAGCACCCAGTCCACACTCTGCAGAGTGGTTGGCATTAGGAAGGGCACCCAGCCATAGACACCATACCAAAACAGACAAATGGAGTCCAAGCACCTCTCCAGCCTGGCCTGCTCCTGCCAAACCATCCCACCCATGCCAGCATGGAGAATGACCATTAAATGATGATAATGATCTTTTACACAGCTTATTACATATTCTGTTTTTTCTACCCCACCCACAAAACTGAAATTAAGGCACCTAATTGATTGAGAGAATATCAATACAGCACCCTCCTTCAGATTTGTCTTTCCCTTTCGTGAGACTCTTCAGCATTCTCAGTGATTCCAAGCATGACAAATTCAGACATTTACTGGAGATTATATACTCACCAACATTCCTTCCTAAATTTGCAGCCATGCAGAAGTTAGAAATCAACATTATCATGATTATTTAAGGAGGGAAGTAGATTGACAAAATTGTTGGAGCACAGGTGACAATCCCTTCTGGTAATTTGTTCCGGATCTCTACATTTTGAATTTAAATCTCACTTAAATCAACTCTGCTTTTCATTTTTCTGAACTTAATAAAATACCAGTCACGTGTTGGGGTTAATTTAATCAAATATTCCCACATCCTTGAAATTGCTGGCCTTGTCCTTAAATTGGAAACAATTACTATTATTACATGGAAGAAATAGAAATGACAACTCTTTCTGCTGATGAAATAAAGAAAAATCACATACAGACACATATGTATGCATGCACACACACACACACACACACACACACACACAATGAAAGTTAGCATGTTTTGAAATGAAACATGCTTGTTGTTTTTTGTCAAGACAGTATTAATCTTAATTTGAAACACATGATTAGAGATATTTGGATCAGGTGATCAGACTTGCTTGTCATCACATCAACTGATTAAGCAGATAAATTCTGTTTATTTAATTAACTCCAGAAAACCATAAATGCGCCTTCTTCACCCCTCTACACTTTACCCCCCCCCCCCCATCCTGACAGTTTCCTTTCAATTAACACTTGTTACTTGATATCTTATCTGTCTCGAGACAAAGGATTCTACTCCCAAACCACTACAGCCAATAAAATTCAAACCATTGTATGAAACTATTTGTGTTATTTTCTGCCCACCCAGAACACATCACGAGCTTCCTCAATTTTTGCTATTTTAGCTTTTCTTTGTCCCTCCTTGCCAAAAGTGTCCAAGACTCAAGTCTGGCTGAGAAGTCTTGTCTTATCAGATCCAGTTATCTTATATATATAAAAGAGAGTTTGTGTGTGTGTGTGTGTGTTATTCCTTATGCATTTCAAAACTGAGTTGCCATTTTTGACATATGGGGTATCAAGAGATTCAGTAAGCTTTTGGCTACCAACTAAACTATATTTTCATTCACTTATCTGTTAGAATTTAGGATGAAGCCTTAGTAACCCTCAAAATACAGTTGTAACAATAACTGAAGAGGCAAGAACTAGGATATAAATCACAAGAAGTTCCAACAGTCTGATTTTGTATATTGTGCATCGTCAATATGGAGAAAAAGTCAATTCCTGATGTTATTATAAAAAGTCCATCAGAATGTATGGAAATGGATAGAAAGGAATTCTCTAAACATGTTTTGAGTCACTTGGGAAATAAATAGCAAATACATATCCTTTTTTGTACTTCAACTGTTTTTCTTCCTTACACAAAAAATAGAGACCCTATCAACAAGGTACTCGGATGAAACAAAATAATTTAGTGGTTGTCATAATAGGAATTCAAAATGTATGAAAAACAATGAGACAAGTTGTCATAATTGTACACAAGAATGTGCATGCAGACAGGCAGGCACACAAACACACTTTACATGATTACATGAATGTGTGTATTCAACTTGCTTTAGACTCAAAAATGGTTTTATGGTAAGAGAAAAAAGCCAAAAGCAATCATTTCTGTACAACCTGAATACATACACACAAACAAATAAACAACCTCCTTTGGACTGAGTGACCTGTAAAATATCTTCACCCACACAACCATAAAGTTGACTGGCACTCTTCCAATAAACAGTAAATTATTTATAATTATTCACCATTCCCTCTTTCCAATCTGTGAGAATGTAAGAGAGAGAGGTAGGCAAAGACAGACAAAAAAAGTAATACATAAAGAGGGAAAAGAGAGAGAGAGAGAGAGAGAGAGAGAGAGAGTAGTGCAGTGCTGCAAGGTAAAGCGATTAATTCTCAACCAGAAGAAACAGAGTTGACAGTGAAAGATTGGTGTTCATTTGGTCAATCTGAAGATGTTACCCCAAGTGATGAATCAGCAATACATTAAGATATTCTCTTTAATAATAATCTCTTCTAATATAGGTACAAGATCGAAAATTTTGAGGGAGGGGGCTAGTCAATTACATTGATCCCAGTGCACATATATTACTTATTATATCAACCCCTAAAGGATGAATGGTAAAGTTGACCTTGGCAGAATTATAACTCAGAACATAAAGACATAAAATGCCACTAACAATTCTGCCAACTCACCGCCTTAGATGATAATAAAAACAACAACAATATCTAGCAGTGGCCTGGTACAAAGTCACATGTTGGGGGAGGGGGCATAGTTGATGAGACTGACTGGCCCTTTCATCGACCTTGGGATGATAGAAATAAAAGTGAACATTAACAGAATTTGAACTCAAAAAGCAAAGGTTATGCAACTAAATACAAGACATCTTAGTCTGCTACTTCAATAATTTTACAACTCCACTATGAAACTGAGGAACAAAGGTGATATTTGAACTCGAAACCACAGGTTAAAATTAAGACTGCATTGCTCAGCCTTTGGGTTAATGCTCCACTAATGCTAACACCCAACAACAACAACAACAACAATGGTTTCTGATATAAGTAACAGCTACAAACTGTGATGCCAGTTACAGTTAACTATATTAGCACACCAAACTTTATCAAGAGATTAAAGGCAAAAATGAACCTGGACTGGATTTGAACACAGAGCACATAGGGAGGGGATTATCACAAAATATTTTATCCAATGCTCCACTACCAATCCACCGTCTTTATGCTTGTAAACCAGTGTATTTCAACCAAGGTCCGTATGACCCTTGGGAGTCCATAAAATCAGTTACAATTTTACAGAACACATTATTTTTCAACAATTCTTTTTTTTTATACAATTCCTAATAATATTCAATTCTATAAATATAAAAGGATTTTTTAACCCTTTAATACTGAAATTATCCTGTCAACTTTAATGTTTATTTATTCACATTATTTTGAATCCTGCATTATTTCATAGCTTTGAGATTTTGATGATGTGATTGCTTATTTTTATGGTGGCATTGGAAGGTAGGTTTGAGAGGCCAGTTCTGGCTAGTTTAAGCATAAAACAAGTAGAATATATGGACTGGATATGGCTAGATTAAATGCTAAAGGGTTAAACATCAACAGGTTATGAAGGTCCACCCAAGTAAAATAGGAATCAAAGGAGTCCATAAGGATAAAAGCGATTGAGAACCACGGTTGTAAAACAATAATTTGGGGTGTAACAACATTAGAGTCCATTTATATAACTGTCTGCATATTTCAGCTGATTTAATTGTCAATTGGCCTCAGAAGGAAAATATATGAAACTGAAATACAACTGTTTCCATGATACAGGATGATTAATATGAGACCTGATGTTGATATCAACAACACTGAAAGAAGCAGTTGTGCAAGAAACCATGACCAATACATTAAAACAATTAAAAAAAAATAATTATGGTCAAAGAAATATTTACTGAGCAAGTGAGTACTACTAGATTAATAAAGGATACACAGAAAAATTAGACACATCAGAAAAAATACACAAATTGGGAATCAAATGTGTCACTATCATTTAGCAATTAGCAGAAAACCACCCAGAGGGCAGTCTCTCTGCTGTATATGTAATTCCTTTTCCAGTGGCTGTTATTTACTCATTGCAAAGGAAACTTTGCTGGAAAGCTCTATGCTGTTCTTTCATTCACTTTTCAGAGTAAAATAATTACAAAATAACATATTTCTTTTTCTTTATTTTTGATAATTTAATTTCAGTACCTACTCTCTCTACATCCATAGACAGCAGTTTCAGAAACTTTGTTCCTCTATGAGTGTGGAGCACACCAGAAAATAAATTACATTATATAAGGATTTAGAAGAGTAGGTAAAAATAGATAATAGATAAAATACTTGAAGATATTCCCAAAATAAGAATTAGTCTTTTTTTCTTCAGTTTTTCACTTTTTTGAAAAGAAAGATAAAAGACAAAAAAATTTTAAAAAAAGGTATTTGAAAGGGTTTACAAAAATAGAGCTTACCATTTAAAAATATTGATAAATTCTTGTAAATCAAATTCTTTTCCTGTATATATGAAAACTAGAGAGGAATGAAGCTAGTATGCTCCACTGGATGTGCAATGTCAGTGTACACGTGTGACAGAGCACTAAGGTATTGAGAGAAGAATAGTTAGGATGGTTGCATAAACAGATTCTGGTTATTTAAAATGGAGGCAAGTTGTGGAAGAGGGAAGGAGACCCAGGAAGAGATGGGAAAAAGTATTGAAGGCCAATCTCAAAATGCTAGGCCTTACAAGGGAGGGAGATAAAGGAGGACTAAGATATGTAGCACATTGTTGTATTCAAGAAGACCTGCCCACCATAACAGAATTGGTATCCTAAAACCAAAGTACCACATAAAAAGCACCCAGCACACTCTGTAATGTGGTTGGCATTAGGAAGCATATCAAGCTGTAGAAACCAAGCCAAAACGGAACCTTTCAAACTGTCCAAAACATGCCAGCATGGAAAAACGAACATCAAGTGATGACAATGATGATGATGACACAGATAGAGAAGTGATGTTGATTATGAATTTCCACAATTTGGTTAAAGGAAAAACATCTCAGGGGAATCTTCTGCTTACACAATAGATATGTGGTAGGGTCTCACATGGTATTTAGTGAGTTGAAAAATTTTCTGAGATTATCAATGTGCTGAGCAGTGGGGGTGGGGGTGGAGGATGTTCTTTAGAGTATCCAGGACAAGTAGTCTGATGAGGTCAGTGACCTCAGCCCTGTTTTTGTGCCAGCATCCTACCAACATCCTGTGTGAGTATGTGGGTCTAAGAACTAAGAAAATAGCCGGTTTACTTCCACATCATTAACACTCCATGACTTGAGCTGACAAAGAGAGGCCTAACATCTAGAAACCATCGTGAATTTGTCTTTCATTTTTCTCCTGACTGATATGCTCATGAAAGTGTAAGTCATACAGAGCTGAGTCTGTTACTAATATATGTGGGCAGTCCAACCCCTGCCAGCATAGGAAAAGTGGCAAATAATGATATATATATATATATATATATATATATATATATATATATATATATATATATATATATATATATATATATATATATGTATGTATGTATGTATATAAAACCAAATGTCATATGGAACATCAATTCACACGTCTTGACTAGTAACAAAAGCCTTTGTAAACATAAAACTCTATTAATATATTTATGTAATGTCCACACTTTATGTGTCTCTTTTACTAAAAATCAAAAAGAGAAAAATTCTGATGTTCCTAGTGAATTATTTATGAAACAAAATTAGCAATAGCAAACAGGTACAATAAAACTATTGACTTTTCAAGAAAATTCTTTCTTGTAGCCACTATGACAGACATTAAAATGTATACTTAGAAAATGAGCAAGCCTCTACATAATCTTTTGATCTACTAGAAATAACAGCTGAATCTACATCGAACAACAACCAATAATCTGTTATCAGAAGATAACTTACTCTTGCCAGCTTTGTCGAATTCATTGATTTAAAATTTTTTTATAATGCATTTAAATGAAGAGTATTTATTAGATGGGAAACACTTGTCTCAACTGAATTAGGGCTCATCTGAGGCTCAACAGAAACAACAACTATAACCATCCAAAACCAATAATGACACTTTAAGTCGTTAGATATGGCAGCCAAATTTCCCTCAAAATCACACTTTAACATCTTAAGAAAAAGATGTTGGATAATGCATTATATCAAAAAAGAGAAAAATATACAGGATGGGCAAACATCTTGGATCAAAGTTGACCCCCCCCCCC
>NC_069002.1:37413432-37415681 GCF_001194135.2 Octopus bimaculoides | reverse complement strand
CACACACACACACACACACACACACACACACACACTTTCTTTGTCACTCCCACACAATCTTTCTCTCTCAATTTATTTCTCTTTCTACTCCATCGAAAGATACATATGGATTAGGAGTTAATAATAACTGCAGCAACAACAATAATTTAATATTGCTACAAGATCAACGAAGAGGTGAGAAGGAAAAGTTGATTAAATTGAACAAGAATTTGAATAGATTTTCTTTTTTTTCTATTTTAGAAAAGATGAAAAGTGAAGTCAATTCAAACAGAATTTAACCTCACAACATCCTCACAGGAGGAGAACAGTCAACTGATCCCACAGGGATGTAAGGGAAGAAAAAAGAGCGGGGTTGAGGGGGAGCATTTTGCTTTCGGGGGTTCCTGGAGGTTCAAAACTGATGTATCAAACATTTCATTTAATGTTTTGCTAATTCTTATGTCACCACTTTTCACCCTTCAGCATTCAGATTATTCTGTCAAATGTAATGATTATTTATTTACAATGTTTTGAATTAGTCGTGAATTAGCTTTTATAGCTTTGAGATTTCAATGACACAATTGTTTATTTTTAGAATAATATTGTAGGGTAGGTGTGAGAGGCTGGATCTGGCCAGTTTGAAGATAAAACAGGTAGATTACTTTGACTGGATATGGCCAGTTTAAATGCTAAAGGGTTAATTATAACAATGATTTCTAATTTAGGTACAAGACCAGCAATTTTGAAGAGAGCAGAGTTTGTCAATCGTATCAACCCCAATACTGGATTGGTACTTTATTTCATCAATCCCAGAAAGATAAAAGGCCCAGTTGACCTCAGCAAGAATTGAACAAATACAGCAAAGCATTATTTTTTATACTCTAATAATAATAATAATAATAATTACTCTGTGCACATTATACACATACCATTAAAGTTTAGCTGAAACTGGTAATGTCCTCCCACCCAAGTAACACAAGTCAGGGATTTCTAAAAGTTGTCCAAAATTACTGACCTGAAAGTCTTCCAGAACAGACTATGCAATTGTTCTTTGCTCACACCAAGCATCTCCTCAACAGCATCATATGCTCTTGCCCCAACCTCAGCAGAATGCAATGATTGTCATACGACAGATCACTCAATTGTTTGAGAGATTTCTAACTCAGGCAAACAGACATAAATTTAAAAGTAAATGGAATCAACTCCAACGTATATTTAGAGATTTAGTTCATCAATCCAGATGAATAACAGGTAAAGTCAACTTTGGCAGAATTTGAACTTTGAAATGTAACCATGCACTAGAGGGGCTCTACATTTAAACTCTAACACAGCAACTGTTTCTACCACTCTACCATTTTAGTGTTTTTCTACAAGTCAACAAGTGAGCTTCTAGGTGGTTTCCAGCCTGCCACAAATAGTACCCCAAATCTCTTGCAAATCTACCCTACCACCCAGGTTAACGTAACCACCTGACACCTCGGGTGCCTTTAGGGGGGGTCCATGTTTATTGCAAGTATTTAGGCAATGTCTTTAGTTTGAAGATACTCCCACTCATCAATGCTGTTCTTTTCTCACAAATATGATAAAAGCAAAAATTATCTAAAAAAATAAAAACACATTAACATGAGATAATGTAGATATACTGTGCATGCCAAAAAAAAAAAAGGGCAGAGGGGGGGAGGCATTCAAGACAGAGACCTTTGACCAAACATCTGAGTTGACCTAAGGATGAAACAGCAACAAGAACAACATAATGATTTCTGACACAGACACAAAGCCACAAATGTGTCCAAAGGAGATGAAGTTATATACAAAGCTCAGTACTTAATGGTGATTATTTTATTGATTCCTGAAAGATGAAAAGCAAAGTCGAATCAGTCGGGAGAGATTTGTAAAACGAGTTGAAAACCATGTTTATTAAACTATAAACGTAGAGAAATCTCTCTTCTGCATAGTAAATTAGTTCATCTTTAATAATTTCTCTGTCATCTGAGGCGTGACAAGTGTCACAACTGCCATCCAGTGTAGGAACGCTTGGCAGAGATTTGCCAACTTAGCAATATTGCATTTTCCCATACAGTAAAGGACCTTCCCGTACAGTAAAGGACCTTCCCGTACAGTCAAGCACCTTCCCGTACAGTAAAGCACTTTCCCGTACAGTAAAGCACTTTCCCTCCCGTACAGTAAAGCACTTTCCCATACAGCAAAGCACTTTCCCATACAGCAAAGCACTTTCCCATACAGCAAAGCACTTTCCCATACAGCAAAGC
>NC_069002.1:37401731-37412302 GCF_001194135.2 Octopus bimaculoides | reverse complement strand
GTACTTTCCCATACAGTAAAGTACTTTCCCATACAGTAAAGTACTTTCCCATACAGTAAAGTACTTTCCCATACAGTAAAGTACTTTTCCATACAGTAAAGTACTTTTCCATACAGTAAAGTATACACAATATGTGGTGTGTGTGTGTAGTTTATGCAATATATTTATAGGAAAGGAAGTTAACAGCTTTTTCTGATAAACACATCGAAATAAATGCCCCTGCCCCTCTCTCTCTCACACACATTTATAGGCCTAACTCTACCTGGTCACTTGGCCAGTTGGCCATAAACAGCCTAATCTCTTGCAAATCACATTCCACCATCTTTAAAAAAAAAAAAAAAAGAAAAACAGATACAACATGCACATAGTGTAGGCCCGAGATACACTAAAAAGACGAGATGGTCATGTGTATGACTGGAACATGTTTGAGACTAAATAAGGAGTGTGCATAAATATGTCAATGCAGCCGTAGATGCCCAAGCACTATTTCTGACGAATAAATAGAAGTGACAGCCTTCATTCATGGACTACGTTGATCACTAAGGCAACGAAAATATTAAATGTGCTTAAAACAAGACCAGCATCAACAATATACTGTGCAAGACTGGAAGTGGAGTTAACTGTTGTCATTTTGATATCTGAGACGAAGAGATGACATCATTATCAAACTCAACAACAGAAGCATGGGAAAGTAAACACGATGGAGAGAGAGAGAGAGAGAGTATAGTTAGGTTTTATAGACGATCGCAATTTTGCAAACGAAACGTTCACGAATGAATGAAAATTAGGTTTTATTCAATGAAGATTATTCAAAGATGTTTTTTTTATAAAATGAATAGGATGAAAAAAAAAAAATTTCACAACACAATTACGTAAACTCTTATAATAGATACAATTAACAATTTCGCTATAACTGAAGAAACAGCTGGAATGTGTGGACGTGACTGTGTGCACGCGCGCATGTGCAAACACATATGTATATCTATTATGGATGCAAATATATCTATATATACACCCACAAACATGATTATAATTATATATTATGTACACATACATACATATATGTATACATGCATATATATTTATATATACATATATATATATATATATATATATATATATATATATATATATATATATATATACATACACATACATAAATACATATGTATATTTACACACACACGCATACACACATATTTATTCAATATGATGCTTTTAAAAAGTGCATAATGTTTATACAGCGTAGATTTATAGTATCGATATGGAGGCAACTTTATGTTGGAAATATGAGCAGAGGACATTCAATTATATATGTCCTGTAGGTTTATATGAGTGATTGTGTGTGTGTGTGTGTGTGTGTGTGTGTGTGTAGTGAGGAGAGGAGGTAAGCGATGTTACGAAGGCCGAATGACAACTCATAATTTATTAACGTTGTCACACAAGCATGCACACACACACACGCATGCATGTGTGCATTACGTAAGAGTTAATCCTTCCAATCACCACACCTTGACTACGATGATGATGATGATAAAGGGAAGAGAGAATCAGATGGTGGTGTTTTGATCACCATGGTAACGAAGTAACGCAATTTTAGCAGCAGCAAGAAGAACAGCAGAGAACATATGGAAAGGGAGTGTGCAACGAAATCGTCAAGATAAGCACACACAGATTTATACACACATCTACACACCACTACATTAAGAGAGAGAATGGAGAGAGAGAGAGAAAGAGAGAGAGAGAGAATGGGAGAGAGAGAGAATGGGAGAGCTTTAGGGACACAACATATTAAGTTTACAATGTCGTTGTTCGACTCTGCTGCACACTACACCAAGTAAAAGAAGGGGATGGTCATGAGTGGAATGCCTTTCATCCTAAGTCTGTGCAATCTGTCCTTACACGGAGTGGAGAGTTGACCACCAATAACAACAGATACAAGAGGAAAATACAATTTGCATGGTTCACTTTGAATATCGCCAAACGTGGTCACTCACCACAAAAACAATAACAACCAGACCAGCGAGACTCACACCCCACTGCTTTAAATGGTCAATGAACTCACTACGAAATGTTGACCGATAAAGATTTTGTACATTGGACAATGTAATGCTGATGTGCATTTAGATCGATGGAATGGTCCTGAATCAACAACCATCATATTCAAGCACGAGAAATTTAGCTGAGATTATTGCAGCACAAAATAAACAGGGAATTAGAGAATATCTAAATTCTAAATCTATGAATAGTTGTAGAACTGATAATATGTATAGTGAAATCAACGTTATTGATAATCATTTGGAACAAGGTTTAAATTCTATAACTGATCAAAACGCTGACAATATAGCAAGTCTTTTACCTTCTATTAATAGTAATTCTAATAATCATAATAATTATCATCCAACCATAATGCCTATTTTGAGTGTAGCAACATTGTTTTTGGAGAAATAACCAAAACATGTCGGAATTTGCGTTTAACTCCATAGCACCTGTCAGAGTCCCAGTTATGGATTAACTAGCATATGTAATGACAATTCATTTGAATGCATTGAGACAAAAAACCTCTTGGTTGGTGTTAGAGCATGCAGTAAACCCACCAGGAGTGAGGGACCCTAACTGTTGTCATAAGAACCTTCTGGGAAAGGGACACTGATGTAAAATCTCCAATTCCACATGATTACTGGTCACTAGGTACTAATCGCTGAGTCTCAGAGAGTGGTATTTCTCTTGCACAAGCATTTCTCATGGTAATTCAGTAAATATAGATTCTCTTTATGATGACTTCATTGATCATTCTACTCACTGTAAGTTATATGGCATTGGAAGAGTGGCAACATGTGTAGACCTAACCAGCTGGAAGCACACAGTAAGTTACATTTGTGACCATGCAGGTCAGCAACAAGACTGAACAGTTGTCTGAGAGGTCATGGACAGAGCGTCAGAAATGCTACTGACAACAAGGAAGCACAAGCAGACAGCAGTCATCTGTGAAGATGGAGCAATCACCACACACACACATACACAGTGGTTGGGAGTGATAACATCTCGTCAGGTTCATAGAAGCGTTGAAGAAATCAGTAACACAAAAGCAATATGTTGTGATTATCTTTAGCGTCTCCAAAGATTATTATCTTCAACAAAATCAGATCAAGCTCTTTTGACTTGTCTAAAATAGCAGCTAAATATTTCTCACCATACAATATGATTTTAGACACTCTGTCTGGAAAAAAAAAACAGACAGGCTGATCATGACAGGAATGCCTTCAAGTTCACCAAATCCAATATGAATCAGTCAATGGGAAGGAGTGTTTGCTCTACCTGCCAAAAACAACAGCCAAATCTCCCTCATATCACACCTTCCCCATCTCAGTTCAAGATATATCAGGAATGGCAAAATTAAAAATCACAACCCAGATAAATTGTGTTTAACACCCACTTTGTCTCATAAAAATGAAAGATATATATTTAAACAGGACCCATTATTTGCATTCATTTGAAAGTAAAATAAAGCTGGTTTGTCAAATAAATGAGAGAAAGAGAGAGACTGCAGGAAAGAAGATGGATGGGAAGTTTAGGCATCCAGCTGTTGCTGTCAATATCAGAGTGAACGCTGGAATTTGATAACATATGCAGCCAGTAAAGGAGGCGACAGATGCGAGGACAGTTTATAAGAATTGTATGGGGACAGATGCAGATTTCAAATGAAATGAGAAAAAAGATAGTATACACAAAAGTAGAACCATCCACGTAAGGCTGTGGCTTTTAATCTGACAAATACCGGATACCCAACGAAAATATCAGAGAAATTTGTTTCCATTGAAAGCACTCTTTGTTAATAAGAAAATTAAAGAGTTTTGCATCCATGAGTTTTCTTTCTTCCCCATAGACAATGATGGACATATTTAAAAACCAGTCTCTGCACACTGAGAATGGGACCCATTCATTCACTCGTGGCATCCTCACCATTTTCACCCACTTTTCAACAAATTTCGCATATGGAGGCACTTCATGCTCCTTCGCCAATTTCATCTCAGCACAAGACAACTGCGTTTCCTTCTTCTGCTTTTCTTTTCATTTTGCTTTATCAAAGGATGATGTGTATAGAGACAATATAGAGTCCATTTAGAATCGATCTTAAAATATTAGTGGTCCTTAATTTTAATGAACGTGCATTGAAGAAAGTGAACATCTGAATCTGGTTACAGTTTAAACTCAAAACAATGAAGTACCACATTGATATGTCTCGACATAAGCACACCAATGCATTTGCCTAAGTGACAGTCTGGATAAGCTAGGGTTTGCAGAAAAAGAAATCAAGCAGCCAATTTGCACATTGCAAATACAATCAATAAGTGGAACAGTAAAAATTTGCAAGACTTTTGTCACGCTTAAAATGTGAATTTGTTTTTATCTACATCCAAACAATGGAGCTTTGTATCTTTGTTTAAAATGAGCTCCTTTCTCAGAGGAAGGATTCAAATAATGATGAGAAAACAAAACAAAAAAACCCACAAGACAACATAGATAAAGCCAGAACATTTTTTTTTTCCAAATAAAACTATAAGCATGAAACAGAGTAGATACATATAGCTTTCCAGCTGTTTTGAATGCAAGATTTATATTGATATAAATCTCATATCAATAAAAAACAGATTTGCATTTGTGTATATGATACAAATGTCACTACCATGTTTGTATTATAAACACACATACACACAAACATTATACATCTGTATATCTATCTATCTATCTATATATATATATGTACATATATATATATGCATATATATATGTACACACATACATAGAGAGACAGACAGATAGAAAGAGAGAGAGAGAGAAAGGCATGGTGAGCAAATGATAGATGCAATATCTAACTTGGAAAGTGCTTTTGAGTCATTTTGTACCTTCTATCAATTATGTATGTGTGAGCTAATAAATATATATAGATATACACACACAGACATATATACAAACATAAACAAACATACATTGCATACACCCATACTATCCAGTAGCATTGGACAGTTTTGACAATCTCCCCTTGTCACAAGAGCGACAGATGGGGGTGAAAATAGAAAGATTCCTATGACACAAGGCTGGAGTTGAGGTAAGTATGGAGAAGAGAGGCACTGGCAGTGCCTCAGATTAGTACATGTGTCATACTTGTAAATATATTTGCAACAGTTTGCAAAGGACGCGAGTTATACAGAATAACAGCATTGATTTAACTGGTGTTACACACAATTCGCAAAATAAGATTTTATGAATATATCAGTCAATTGTTCATAAGTTCAAAAAAAGCAAACTCCAAAAAATCTGAGACTATGTGCCTCCGCCTAGCAGGTCTGATGAGTTGCCAATATTGCTAAGAGCATAACAGGTGCGAAACCTATGGTAACTGTCTGGCCAGCCATAACTAACTGTAATGCATATGTGTGTTAGGGGGAGGGGACTAGTACAACACAAAGAGCCTGGTATGTCTGTTGAGAGAGAAAGAAATACAGGTATATCAAATACCATACAACATATATCTTTGATTTATTAAAATTATCTACACTTCTAGAATACATACATACATTCATTCATTCATACATACATACATACATACACACATACATACTTACATACATATATACATATAAAATTAATATAAACAGCAGGTTGCAATGTTTCACCAAAAAGGAGAATTATTATTGTTACTAAATGTGACTAGGATGTTAAGAAACACCTATATTGCTAGAAAAAAAAGTTTAAAATGTTCTACTGCTGCATCGATACACATGAATGAAAACATACACTAATAGGGGCCCCAATTGTCTGAAAAATTCTCAATCAGCATTTTTTGGACAATTCAGGTCCCTGTTAGTGTGTTTTCATTCATGTGTGTTAACTACAGCATCAGAGCATTTTAGCTTGTATTTCTAGCAATGTAGGTGTTTAACATCCTAGTCACATTTAGTGATATATATATATATATATATATATATATATACACATGTATATACTCATATATCTGTCAATAGAACCCACTCTATTGACAGATATACGAGTACACCTTTTCTCTGAGTTATGGTCACTTGGACAACTCGCACGCGTGTATATGTGTGTGTGTGTGTGTGTCTGTGTGTGTATATATATATATATATATATGAAATGATTGAAGATTTTTCTTAGAGGAATGAGGAGCTAAAGAACTGGGAAGTTGTTATTTTCTGGCCACTTTCAACCATCAATAATAATCGATAACATGCTGTCTGATAAAAAAGGGTGGAAAAATAGAAAGAATTGAAGACATCTTACTGGGTTGTCAGGTTGACCGCAAAGAAGCAAAAAACTTCCAGGATGGCAAGTCCTTGTGGATCTCCATCAGCCTGGTCTGCGAGACTATGTTTATTGGTGTATATAATATGAGAGGGCTAAGGAAGTTGTGGTTGTACATGTATAACTATGTGACATCAACGTGTATATAGGTGTGTGCACATGAGTTTATGTATGTAGATGTGTGTGTATAACTATGTGGCTAGCGTTAATCCAGATTTGTGTATGTGTGTATATATCTGTGATTCATGTGTGATTATGTAGTTGGCATCAATGTGCTATTGTGTGTATGCATATGTGTATGGGATTTTTCGTATGTGTATATACGTGCATGCCAATATGGGTTTATGTTGGACTATGTTAATGTAGATTTGTATGTACACGTATGTGAGTGCGTATGTGTGTACGTGTACATGTGACTATGTAAACGGCATCACTGCTTCTACGTGGGTAGGTGACGTCAACATGTATGCGTGTGTGTGTGTGCGAGAGAGAGAGAGTAATTTTGTTTGCGTGTCGGTGGGTGGTTATGTGCGTTTGTGTCTATTGTATCTGTGTGTATGATGACCGTATAACATGCATATGCTGTGTGATTACGGATGCCACCCGTCTGTGTGTGTCTCGAGTGTCCATATAGACGTGAATGCGAATGACTATGTACAGGGTGTGAGTGGTGTTTGTAGATTTGATGTAAAATTATATACGCAACAAGCTATGCATGCTGCAGGTGTCTGCATGCGTGTTTGTGGCTGTGAGTAAGAGCATAGACAGTTTTTTCAGCCCCAAGAATACGGAAAGCCAATGGAGCAGACAGCAGGCGTTTTGTGAGTGCCGTGAAAACGAAGTTGGTTCTTCTGGTCGAAAATCGGTTTTGCAGCTTGGTTGAATGGAAACGACAGCAACAGTGAGCAGTGGGAGGAAGGGGAGGAGGAGGGGGGAAAGAAGAAAGACAAGGGAGAAGCACCAAGAAGATGAGTGAGGAAAAAAAAGAAGGAAGGGAAAAACCACGGGAGGAGAAGGAGTAGGAAGGAGGTGAAGTACCAGAGGAGGAGAATGAGAAGAATAAGAAACGGTGGGAGGAGTTATGGAAACGGTGGTTTCGATCTTCAGCACTCGACGATGCAAGTGGAAAAATATATAAGGAAGAACTCGAACGTTCTGGGGGTTTGCGAGAGATGCGAAGGTAATATTGTGGCGGTGGCGGTGGAGTGTGTCAATGGTAACGTTGGTGATAAAGATAAATATGGTGGAGGTGGTGTTGATGGCAGTGTTGACACTAATAAAAATAACAGTAGTACTGTTTAGTATCAGCATTATTGGTAGCAATATCGCTAGAATTTGAAGTGGTAGTTTTAACAGACATTTGTGGTAGCAAAAGAGGTAATAGGTAACGTTGGTGAGAAAGACAGTAATGGTGGTGGTGGTGGTTGTTTTGTCCCAGATCAGCCCTGAAGGAGCAAACTTACAATCGAGGGTCTTCGAGCATGATCTCACCCCAGTCTTTTATACGTGAAAAGTGTATATAGGGTATACGATACAATAATGTATTGTTCCTTTGTTTTAAAGACAGAAAGGTGTAAGTGAAGAGAGATCTGTCTGCCATTTCTAGCAAAGTCCAGTGATGATACATGCTTTACAATGCGACAGGTTATATAGGACCATTTATTTGTGAACCTACGTAGGAGAAATACAAACATTTCTCTGTAGATTGGAAAAAATTAGGAACAACCTTAGACGATTTTCGAACCTTATCGGGGTTCTCGTCAGGTGTCTACATCACTTAACTAATCCCAGGGGGACTACAAATTTGTATATTATAAGTGTTTGATACTTTTTTTTAATAATCAACACCCTGTCAACGATGTATGTGTGTTTGTGTGTGTACAGAGAGAAGTGAGAGAAGGAATGGATTGGAAATTGGTTTGGATAAACCTCGTTTTATAAATTATACTCAGATAAAAAGAAATGTAGAAAGAGAAGGCAGCGATAAGAAAAGATTGGACTTCGAGCAAAATGAGGAAGGAAAAAGAAAGGATATACCCCTTTATATACATACATACGTACACACATACATACAGAGTACATATGTAGGAGTAATTTACACATGTTCATACATTCATATATTATACACACATATATTTATACCATACGCCTACCTATATAAACATGGGTGTTGTGATACAAATGCGTGTATTTTTCAGAAGCACAGATATTACACGTTATATAAATACACATAGGGAAGAAAATTTACCAACACAGATTTACATGTGTCTGTTGGAACGTAAGTAAACATAAAAATATGCAGAAACATACATTTATAAACACATGTATAAACATGTACTACGTTGGGACGTAACCGCACTATAGACACAAACATATATTTGCATGTACACATATATAATACATAATATAATAAACAGCATATTCAAATATATAAATGAGTTTATATCTGATGGGACTTCAGTGCACATAAACACAAATATATGTTATATATATATATATATATATATATATATATGTATGTATATATATATATAAGAGAACACATACACATACTGATATGTACATATGCATGTAATGTATTTGTAACGTAACTGCACACATACACAAAACATATACGTACACATTATGTCATATAATGAATATATAATATATGCAAGAACAAATACGAATACACACACGTCCATATACATGTGTTGTGTTTGTTGGGACATAATCCTACACATATGTTAAATAATACACCGATGATAGAACATGTACAACATGCACATATGTTGTGTTCTAAAGCATAGCTGAGTGGAATATACTTTGCTAAAGGAATCAAATGAAATTGAAAAATGCCTATTGCTTTCACCAGATGGTTATAAAAACAAACCTACTATTTCTGCATCATTTATATTTTCCAACAAATTCTATCAGCTGACCTTCTTGGAGTTTGTTTTTTTTTTTAATTAAAGACCACTTGAGTGAGTTTTTGTTTATTCATTGCATTGATAATCTTAGTTTAGCTCGTTATCTGTGTGAGATCCTAACACACACGTTTGTATCATTAGATTGTGTGTACTCAAATGTGCCGAATACACACATACACACACACATGTATATAGATATGCATTTTAGGTTTTGGTAGGGGATAAGGTATTTCCAGACAAACACACAACCAGAGTTCTGGGCTATGAACACTATAGACACATGTGGTGGCTCTCAATCATGTTCCAGGTTACAGTTATTTCTCCCTTTTGACTTTAATTGTCTGGCCATGTGAAAAAAATTGACCACATTGAAAAGCTGAAACAATCAGCATGGATGAATTCCCTGAAAAGAGAGATGAACAGGCTAAGGGAAAATGTTGGATAACTGGACTGCAAGGACAATAGAAAGTTCACACACCACCAGCTACAACTCTATTGTAAATTATCCAGGCTCTACAGGGACTGTTGGCAAGAAACACTGAAGAGTAAACTAATTGTCTTTAAACATGAGCTGTGAGCAGTGGGAAACTTTGTTACAGAAGAGAACCAACACAGAGAACAATCAACAACAAGTTTGCACTGAATCTGCAGGCATTATACTACTCCATGAATAGCCAGACAGTTAAAGTAAAAAATGCCCCTTCCCAGGGCCATTTGGAATCATTCTGGGGAAGTATCTGGAATGTAAACAAACATCACAACCCTAATGTAAGGTGGTTAAGTGAACTATGGCATGAGTACTGGGCAAACATCTCTCCTCAAACACACAGCATCAAGAGTGAAATTCTCTGAATAGTTATTACAAAACTATCAAAGAGAAAATCAGCAGGGAGACTTCAAAGTCAGTTGTTGGTACAAAAGGTGCGCATTGTATGTGATCCTTGTTAGCCTGTTTGAAAGAACACTCAATGCTGAACCTGATGTTCAAGTTGGAACTTAGCTATCCACTGAAAATGATCAGCAGTAATTAGTTTCTGCATGCTATTTGTTTTCTCACTGAAATTTGAAATGAATTGTCCAAAGTAACTGATTAGTCCAAGAAAGGATCACAGTTCCTCGGCATTTTTCAGCTGATTTAATGCCCTGATTCTGTGAGTTCTTTTGCAGGTTTAACTCCTTCTGCTGATATTACACAGCCTAAAAGTGTGATGCTCGAAGTCTTTTGAACTACAGTTTTCTTTGTTGACATTGACTTGTTTCTCGTGTAATCTTCTGAGGATGGCATTTAAATGTTTATTCATTATATATATATATATATATATATATATATATATATAT
>NC_069002.1:37389077-37401449 GCF_001194135.2 Octopus bimaculoides | reverse complement strand
ATATATATATATATATATATATATATATATATATATATTTATGCATTTGAAAGTCAACTTCATGAATTTTAGATGTAGTATGCAATTTTTATATATTCATCCTGCTTACCATTTTATCTTCTTTTTATATATCTCCCCTCTCACCCAACCGCAACATTTTTTACATTATTATTTCCACTGGCCTAATTTTTGATCATGTCTTATTTTTCATTGTTTTTTTTTATGTTTATGTACTTTTTCGAGCAGTTCTATTCCTATCATTTATTACTCTTTTGTTCAGAATGTTACTATAAATTACCTATCTTAGCCGTTGCACACTATCACTGCAGCTTAATGTTCACTCAATTTTGTATATCTTCTATTATCTCTTCCAGGCCAAAGTTAATGATTTTACTGCCCCCACCTCCAGACTCTCTTATCCCTCATTCTCTTTTGCCCTCCCCACCTCTCCCTCCCTACTGCATAGCCTTTTTCACCTTTGGTAAACTACCATCTGTAAAAACACCCACTCTTTTGCCTTTTATGGCTACTTGCTTACTAACAATTGATCTCATTGGTCATTTGATTTTATTTATTTATTTATTTATTTTTTTTTTACCTACCATTCAGACTGTGGCTGAATTGTTGAATCATTTACTTGTCTTCATGCAATGATATATACAAACAACTCAAAGGTAATCATACACTGTTTGGCTATGCAACATATATAGTTTTTATTTGCCTTTTCCATTCCTATATGTATGGATGGCCATGATTTTATTTAGCCTGACATATCTTCTCAAGCACAGCAAACTGCCAGAAATCTTGGTCCCTTGTCATCTCCTCTGTGAGGCCTAAAGTCTGAAGGTCCTTTCTCATCACTTCACCCATCTTTCTGGGTCTACCCCTTCTACACATTCCCTCCACAATCAGAGATCAGCACAACCAATACCAAGTTGGAAAATTTTCTCGTGGATATCACAGAGATATGAGACTGGAGTTATGAGACAAACTCTCAGTTTCAGCTTCAATAATATAACAATTTCAATAATATATATATATATATATATATATATATATATATATATATATAATCTTTCATTTGTTTTAGTCATTAGACTATGGTCAGCCTGGGGCACCACCTTGAAGTGTTTTTAGACAAATGAATTGACTCCAGTACTTTTTTTTTATTCTGTTGGTCTCTTTTGCCAGACTGTTAAAGTATGGGATATAAACACATGAACACCAGTTGTCAAGTTGTAGTGGGGGACAAACACAGATACAACACACACACATATATACAACAGACTTCTTTCAGTTTCCATCTACCAAATCCACTCAAGAGGCTTTGGGTGGTCCAAGGCTTATAGAAGGAGACAATTGCTCAAGGTGTCATGAAATGGGATTGAACCCAGAACCATGTGGTTCAGAAGCAAACTTTTTATCATATAGCCACGGCTGTGCTACTGAGTAATGGACAAATTTTTTGATTTTGTACCTGATTACATCCTTGTCTGTCAACTTTCTGAGGTTGAGAAAGATAAATTTCAGATACATATGGAGTGGTATTAAAGTTCCAAGACTAGTTAATAAAAAACCAACTTGTTTACCTAAATTTTAACATCATCTCCTCCAAAATAGTCACCTTGTGCAGCAATACACCAGTCCCGGTGTTCCTGCCATTTTTGGAATCTGGCCTTCACGTCATTTTCCAAAAGCAAGTCAAGGACCTTCTGCAATTCACTCTGGATCTTAACAACAGAAACCTTTAAGCTGTATTTTCATCTTGGAGAAGAGATTGAAGTTTACAGGTGCTAAATCTTGCAAATAGGACAGGTGTGAAAGTGATACCATGTTGCTTTTGGTGAGAAACTTACAAGTAAGGAGATCTCAGTGACAGGGTGCATTGTCAAAAAATCCAATTCTCCAGGCTCCACAGATCCAACTACTTTCATCAAATGTTCTCTCTCAGATACTTCAAAACATCACAGTAGAACTCTCAATCGATGGTCCGGCCCAGTGGGGATGAATTCTTCATGCACAGTACCACAGATGTCAAAAAAAAAACAATGAGCATGCTCTTGACTGAGTTGCAGCTCTGTGGTGCCTTCCTTCTTTGGTCATGGAGATAAAGGCCTCTTCCATTGTGATGACTGCTGTTTCGTTGCTGTAATCTTGCCAAAACATGCTCAATGTCAATGAAGCAGATTTCCCAACTTTAGCGCAAAATTTCACGTTGGCTTTTTGTTCCAGCTTCCTGTCCATGGAAAAATCACAGACTACAGCAGACACAGGATCACAAAAAGACAAATTTCATAACATGCAAAGTAAACACAGCGATGTCACTCAGCACACTCCCTCACGAAGGTCACTGCTAGTTCTCACTGTGCATGCAACCATGTGCTGCCATCTGTTGGCGTGCTACAGAACTAGCCCAAGAACATTTTGATACCACCTCATACTACATACTGGGATCGATATAATCAACTAAACACTTGCAAGAAGTACCCGAATGACTAAAACCAGCAAGTGTGTTTGTGCATGTGTGTGTAGCTCAACAGTTTTATTAATGGTAGAAAAAGGACTTATCAGCACAATAGGGGAAACCATTGGTAAATGTCAGCAAATAGAGACAACACATTTGTTACAGTACAAAATGTAGTAATGTAGAAATAGAAAAATGTCAGAAAAAAACTTTTTAAATTTTTTAGGAACTTTGGATTGGAAATAAAAATTTAAAAAAAAAAATCATAAAGTTGTAAAATTCGTGGATGTAAAGCTTAGCCTCAACAACAGAAAGTTCTAACTATTCCATAAGCAAAATGAAAACTTAAAATATGTGAGCTGCAGATCTAACCCTCCAGAACATATACTGCGAAGTGTCCTGAGAAGGGTCAAAAAACAGAATATCCAGACTATCCAAGGATGAACAGATATTTAACATGTATGCTAAATATTACAACCCAGTACTAGCCCGAGCAGGGTATAAGGATAAAATAGTATATGTACAGAATAGGATTGAGAAGGTACAATACCCAGAGAGTGTTACTAATATTAGGGGTAATCTTGTAAATAACCACTGAATATCAGACCCTAAAAAAAAAAAAACAGACATGGTCCAATATAGAAAGACAGGGATAGAAAAAAGAAAGGTTTTGAAATATATATAAAGTAAAAGGGGGAGAAAAAACAAAAAACAAAATGTAAAAAGCACAGAGAAAACATTACCACGGAGTGCAGCTGAGCCCCCAATTGTTCTTGCATTTGTGGCCCATCACCCCCTCCCCTCCACCTTCCACTGCTTGCTCTTCCCTTTTTTACCTTTTCTTTCTTTTCTTTTCTCTCTTCTTTCCCCCATTTCTTTGTATTTAAATGTTCTAATAAAATGTAATATGTTAAAAACCAAAATATCAATGACAAAAGAGGAATCAGAACAAAAAGAAAGAAAAGATAGCAAAAAATAAAAAAATAGACAAATAAAAAAGAAGAATTGAAAGAAAGTGTAGAATGAAAACCAGAAAGATATTCAGAAAAAAAAGACAAAAAGGAAACAAAACCATATTATTTGCAAAGAAACAATTGCTGAAAGGTAGAAGTAGAGACAATGAGAGATGGTTTACTCAGGAGAACAAGTAGCATAAAAGAAGTGAATATACTTCAACTGGGAATGGATAACAGCACAAAGATCCAATGCTCTCTTTATAAACTTTGCTACACTAACAGGCAGATCAAGAATATCAACTAATGACTAGTTTTTTTTTCTTTCATTAACTGATAAATGATATATAATATATATGATATAAAATGTATATGATATATAAAATATATATGATATAAAATAGCAACCAATGAGTAAAATTCTTTCACCACATATCTGATCCTAATTTAAGGATTTTAATATCCTAATCATTCATCTAATTAACTATAATTCATTATGCAACAGGTACCTCAAAACTCTCTTTTACACATCCAAAAATATTAATTGCTGTATATTTATTTAGCATTTCCGTCATTTATTCATCAGTAACTGGCTGGACTCAGTCATAGCTGGTCCCAAACATAGTTGAAAATGGGTAAAAGGGTAAAAAAAAAAAGCTCCTTTGGTTATGAATGACTAAGGGACTTCACCTGGAAAGTTACCTTCCGAGGCACAAGTCCGGGTAAGGTTGTTTATGGAAGACCAGCAGTCCACCCCTGCATACCAGCCTCCCCTCTCCATGGAACCAATGTTATCCAAGGGAAGGGCAAAGGCTGATACAGCTTGGCACCAGTGGTGCTGCAACTCAAGAACACAACACACACCCCAGTCCAGGAATTGAATTCACTACCTCATGACTGTGAAGCCAATGCTCTAACCACTGAGCCATGCACCTTTACTAGCTGAAAATGGAGGAAGGTGGTATCAGGTTAGTAAGCCAGTTTTGTAAAAATCTTACAATAACTAACAATCATCCATCTATAAGGGATTTCAAAAACATTCCAGCAATGAAAGATCCTTAAAGTCATTTAGCAATACAGAGTCACAAATAAAGAAATTCTTTTGCAAAGTAAATCCCAGGCATTGCATTGGTTTCTCCTGGCAAGTCATATTTTGCATCTGCAAATCCTTCAACATACAAAAACTGTAATGATGTAGACACTGGAAGAAAGAAAATGGGGCAAGGCTGGCCCAAAAACACATGGCCTCAGAAATTCCAGGAAAACCTCAAATGCACAAAATCACTAGAAGCAGAAGGAACTGTCACAAATCAATTACACTCACTGAGGCTTACTGCCTTATGAATCTCACAATGCAGGATTTAAATTTAAGCCTAAGCTAAATTGAAACTGGACTTAATGTAATGAACTCCAATAAGAGCAAATCTTTGGATTTCTCTCCTACATTTACCAAAAAAAAAAAAAAAAAAAAAAAAAAAATATTCATCATCAACTAATATTATTTTCTTCTCACCCCAATGTTTGGTACTACTTTAGTTACTTAATGTTCCAAGTATTAAATATATTGTCATCTGTTAATTCGAAGATGGTGTCTTAAAATAATTTATTAGTAATTCACTGGAAATGGAAAAGAGTCATTATTATTGCTTCAGAAAAATTGCTTTGCAGTTTTCCTTCCAGCTTTTTACATTCTGAGTTTATTAATGAAAAGACAAGTATAGATTCTGACTCCATGGAATTTTTCTTTCTTCACTCTGATATTTGATAAGTTTAAAAAGTTAGAAACCATTTTAATTTTACTAAATATAGCAATTTATCCTCCACCCATGACAGACAAATTGACAAATTGCTTAGTAAAATTATTGAGGGAGAAGGTTGTCCAACATAGATGACATGACCTTTGAGAAACTATGAGTTAAAAAAATTAGAAACTTAACCATTCTGTGGTAAACTCCACCAGCTGATACTTATCATTAAGTAAGGAGTGGGGGATTAAAACTCACTTGAACATTAACAGAAATTGGCTGGTGAAATCATTTAGCAATCACTCATTGACAATCAATTCTTGAACCAAAGTAACACTCTACTTTGTTTACATAACAACGATATGATGTTGTGCGTGTCCATTGCTTTAATCACGTCACTAGGATAATTTTTCTGGAAACATGTCCAGTCTTGTTCTCTTATATGAACTAGTGGCAAGAGTTTTACTGAAACTTGTCAATGTTGGTCTATTTAATTGTCCAGCAACATAAGCTGGCCTCTGAGATGAGCTACATCAACCTCTGGTCTGTATCGATCATGGCCATATCAACCATGATCTATATCAACAGCAGGTTATGTTAATATGCAGTTGTATCAACTATGGCCATATCAACAATGGCTTTATCAACTATAAGCCATATTGACTATGGCTGTATTGATCAGGCTGTATTGACTGATATAAAAGTCATCAGTTTGGATGCTATTTCTGCTGGCAGATTTAGCAACCCTATTGAGGCTCCTTCTATAGATTTTGATGGAAGAGAGGCAAATCTCTTCCAGGCTACAACGTCAGACTATCACATGTGTCTTTCACAAATGGTTTGCTGCCTCCTACACAACATCCAGATGGTCAGAATCATGTTGGATAAAGTGTCAAACAATAACAAAAGAGATCTACTGCAAGCAATTTGAGCGGTTTAAGTCAGTACTAGATGAAAAACGACCATCTTTGGTTTCAAGAAGAAAGGTGTTCTTCCATCAAGAAAATACTTGGCCACATACAGCAAGGATGACATTCCAAAGGCTGGAGCAGTTTGAATGGGAAACGATGCCCCACCCATCATATTTGTCAGACACTGCCCCATCAGATTATCATTTATTCCGCAGTCTTCAAAATCATTTGGACACAAAAAATATGAATTCTGTAGATGAGGTCAGAACAGTACTGGAGAAGTATTTTTCATCACAGACAAGTAAATTTTGGAAGAGGGGCCTTGCAAGTCTACCAGATAGATGGCCACTTGCTTTGTTTTTGTTGGTTCATTAACATGTTTTGATTTTAGTTTGTTTTTGGTAGCTGTTTACTCAATATTATTTGTTTTGGGAGTGTATCCAGAAAAAAATGAGAAACCATTTTTGCATTACAGTTATACAGTAAAAGAAAAGAAAATTAAAAAAACAAAAAAACAGCCTTGTTGCCTAATCCCAGTACAGAATAGACTTTCAAAAATATTTGATAACAGTCTCTGCTTGAAATAATATCGAAAAGGAAAATTCTTTTAGTTACACTTGCAAAACATTGAGAATTCTCAGAGCAAAACATTGAGAATTCTCAGAGCAAAGCAAATGATAATGGTAAGAATAATTTCTAATTTAGGCACAAGGCCAGCAATTAATTCCACATCAATAATAATGATGATTTCATTTATTTGCTACAAGGGCAACAGCTGAAGGGGCCTTACAAAGGCAAATTACAAAATGAGTGAAGGTTTATAAGCAAAAAGAATGGGGGAAAATGGGATGAGAAAAACATAAGTACACATAGTATAGCCATATGCGATATTGTCAGAGAGAAAGAACCACTTCCTAGAACCAATCGAGAAATCCCACAGAGCCAAGATCAGTCTAACTACCAAGTAATAATAAAACAATGTTCAAAACTTTATTTTAAATTAATACTGGACACACTAAATAGAAACAAACCAAGGTTGGACTAATCGTGAGGTGTAGCTTACATTGTTACTACTTTATAGGAATTGTTGAAAGTAGAAAACCTTGACAGAAATAGGATTATAACACTTTAGGCAGATTTATACACATGTGTATGCATATATTTATACATACATACAATATGTATAGGCAAATATATCCAAAGGTGTGTATAAATGTATCCATTGGGATTATTGAATAGGAGAAAAAGAACTTGATGCAGTGTAGAGTATAGTATATAACTTATTTCTGAAGATAATCATTTCTATGTATTTCAATGCTTTCCAAAATAAACTCAAGGGAACTCTAAGGTTCTTGCACAAGCATTCAGCTCAGAGTGCACTGCTTCTTAGAAACAGCTGTAAGCTAATGAAGTTGCTTATGAAATTTTTGTTCCCTTGTCATTTGATAATTAATATTACACTGGACTCACTTATTCTAAGGTTTATGAATATCTAGTTCAAACAATTGGTTATTTGTATCACAATGCCTAAACAGAATCATCTCTCTCTCTCTCTCTCTCTCACACACACACACACACACACACACACACACACACACACACACACACACACACACACACACACACACACACACACACACACACACAATCATCATCTTAAAAAACAACAGAATTATTTAAAAATTAACAATAGCAACAAAGAATTTTAATATATTGAAAAAAGAAAAAAATTAACATGAGAAACAATTAGAAATGCAGTACAAAGTACTAAATGAATCCACAGCAACAAAAGAACATTTTAGTCTACAATGGATTTCCATCTGCATCTGAATATTTCAGGTAAATGAAACTAATGGTGTAAATTCAAGGATACCCCACAACCCACTTTTCTTTTTCTTTTTTCTTTTAGAAGTGACAAATGTATGGGAAAGTGGTGTTACTATGAAGTAGAGCTGTTACTATGAAGTAGCAGAAACATTTGGAAAAATTTTCACCACATAATATATTTGTATAATGTTGTTTCTTCCAAATGGCTTAATTGTGAAGAGCTACTTCTGCCCAGAAATATGGAGACATTTGCATCAAATGGCAAAAACATGTAGAAATGTTGCTAACATGTAGTAGAAATATGTTAGAATATGAATGAAATTATTGATGTTAAGGAAATGAAACACATAACAACAATAAATATGGTCGAGTACACTTTGTAGATGTAAGTTTTGATGTTCTAGCTCACTTCCACTGCTTTCAGCAGTGCTTGGAAGGAACGTGTGTAACATGTGATCATCGCATTGACCATGACGGAGAAAGCTGAACAGAGAATCTGCATCAAATTTTGCCAAAAGCTTGGTGATACCTGCTCAGATGCCTATGCAAAGTTTTCAAAAAGTTTTCATTGTTCTCGACACAATCAAAGGAAATCTTGTGCAACTGAAACTCAAGTGTCTTTTTGGTCAGCTGAAAACAGTTTTGGCACAAACTTAGCAGACACGCATCTCATACCCAAATCTTCAGTGATAATGGACTGAACTGAACTATAACTAATCTGCAGCTCAAAGCATGTTCTCAAATTCACGTATATATTCAATACATTCATCCATAAATATATGTACAGTATATTGCTCTTACCTATTTCACTGATATGGATATCACTAAAAATAAGTAGCAATAATATACCAAGGTCAATTAAATCGATTATATATTATATTCCATTTGCTATAGAAAACGAAAATGGTTGAGAAAACAGACGGACCCACTATGAAAAGGCATTCTAGCCGTGACAATCTTGTCTTTTATTCCAAGACAATTTATCCAGTGTGTCGTTTCGTGTTGTCCTATTTAGACCAAGATCTGCCCTGACCATACAGCACTATATTCAGAGTTATTCTAGTAGTGATCATCCTGTCTTACCTCACCCTGGCAGACGTAGACAATGTACCCATGAGAATATTATGCAATGTCATTTCATTTTTTAAAGATGGTGAGGTGGTGTTTGAGGCAGATTTGGCTGTTATTTCTGTTGAGGCTCTCTCACTGGTTTGAATAGTTTGTGTAATGTGAAGTGTCATATCATTTTGCACAAATGTTAGAACACCAACCTAAATTTCTATGTCATATTTTCTCTTAATGACGCTGTTGCACGCTTTTGAATTCAACCACTGCCGACAAGCCAGAAAGGTAGCCTCTGCCTGGTCTTCTATTATAACTCCATTCATATCTTGGCTGCTTTACATGAGCACAAATGCACACACACAAACATCCGCCGCAGTACTTGACTAGTATGTCATTACACCAGAGGAATTTTAGAATAGCTTTCCATGTCCCATAGGGAAAGAGAAGGGTACAGCAGTTCGATCTCAGAGGAATGAAACGCAAAGTAGATTTTGTAGGGATTTGAACCCAGAATGTAAAGAGCTGTAGCTAAACACCACAAGGCATTTTCCCGACTCTCTGTCGGTTCTATATCTTGGATTCTTTATATAAGGCAGTACTTCACTTGTATTTTATTATATTGACCTCCAGAAGGAATATAGACAAAGCAAACTGTGAAAGGATTTGAACTCAAAACATAAAGGACTGCAACTAAATACTGCGGTGGATGTAAAGAATGTGGACCACACCCCCTTTGTTTTGTTTTTTTTGTTTTTTCTTTTTACAGAATCCCCCATTTTCGAATACAGAGACCGCGAATGTTACTGTCAGTATTTCAGAATAATAATAGTCGCACAGTAAACATGACTACTAATAATTCTTTTTTACTCTAGGCACAAGGCCCGAAATTTTGTGGGAGGGAGCCAGTCGATAAGATCGACCCAGTACGCAACTGGTACTTAATTTATTGACCCCGAAAGGATGAAAGGCAAAAGTCGACCTCGGCGGAATTTGAACTCAGAACATAAAGACAGACGAAATACCTATTTCTTTACTGCCCACAAGGGGCTACACACAGAGTGGACAAACAAGGACAGACAAACGGATTAAGTCGATTATATCGACCCCAGTGCGTAACTGGTATTTATTTAATCGACCCCGAAAGGATGAAAGGCAAAGTCGACCTCGGCGGAATTTGAACTTAGAACGTAGCGGCAGACGAAATACTGCCAAGCATTTCAACCGGCACGCTAACGTTTCTGCCAGCTCGCCACCTTACCCGACCACTAATAATACAAAAGAATAGTACGGTATTTCCCATGACGGTTTATCCCAAGAACGAGTTGAATGAGGGGCTGAAGTCCACACATATCTTTCCACTAGATCTCTCTCTCTCTCTCTCTTACTCACTCATTCACACCTTTCAAATCAATGCGAAAAAGCTATCGTTATTTTCTCATGAACGCCAACTTGATATGTATGTGTTGTTCTTATCCAGGAAAACTAGCAACTTCGAAGTAAACGGTAGAGAAAATAGAAATCCGAATAGATTATTCATCGATAGGATTATTCTAAATAGATTGGAGAACATATTGAATTTTGTTGCATGTTCTGCATACAATGGTTTGCCTGAAGATCTCAAAGCCACACAAAATATCAATAATTTTAAACGCAAGCTAGGACAGTTTTACTGATAATGAAATCGAGAATGCCTTGTAAGGTCAAGATTTGTTGATCTTGCCTTAATGTTCCTGATTTTCTTTGATCATGTACCATCCTTACATTGGGAATAGTAACGTACATTCTTCTATTACTTATCCTTTATTGATTAGATTCAACCTTATTACATCTACTAAGGTGTCGAATAGATAACAAACAATTAGGTTATTGCGTCCACACAGTTCTACTCGCGGTTGTCTCTCGCTGATAGGTTGTGCACCAGCAGACGTTTCTACTCAGGCACATTACAGCCTGATAGCCCAACTAAAAACAACATATATAGATATCATATATATATACATAGACACACGCACGCATAAATATATCTACATATTTGCATGGCTGCAGTTAAATGACTTAAACAAATAAAAGAAAAAGGAATATATATACGTCGTGACACTCCGTCGTTTCAACGACGAGGGTTCCAGTTGATCCGATCAACGAAACAGCCTGCACGTGAAATTAATGTGCAAGTGGCTGAGTACTCCACAGACATGTGTGACCTTGATGTATTTCTCAGGGAGATTTAGTGTGACACAGAGTGTAACAAGGCTGGACCTTTGAAATATAGGTACAACAAAAACAGGAAAAAAAGAGTGAGAGAAAGATGTGGTGAAAAAGTACAGCAGGGTTCGCCACTATCCTCAATAAACACAACGCCTGGTCTGGGAATCGAAACTGCGATCCTACGACCGCTGCCCCAACCACCTGGCCATTACGCCTCCACATATATATGCATATATAATATATATAATATTTACAATATACATAATATATACATAATATATACATATACATAATATATATATATACACACATAGTATACATATATACACAAATATATATATACACAAATATATATAAACACACATAATATACATACATATATATATACACATAATATACATACATATACACATAATACACACACACACACACACATATATATATATATATATATATATATATATATATATATATATATATATATATATATATATATATATATAATATTCATATAGGTGCAGGCATGGCTGTGTGGTAAGTAGCTTGCTTACCAACCACATGATTCCAGGTTCAGTCCCATTGCATGGCCAGTTTCAAGATGTACAGAGAGATTGGATTCCGAAGCCCTCGTTAGAGGAAATATACCTGCCCATCTTAAATTGCTGAATTTCCTCTGCCTGCCTGTCCTCTTGTTCAAGTCCCAAAACTACCATATCTGAGCCCTAATTGATGTATTTACATACATATTTGAAACATTTTATAGAGTTACATGACTCAAAATTAATATGGGCCTGCAAGGTTTTAGACAGCAATGGGTTGTAAGGCACGATCCACCTGTTGTCAATTTTCATCCTTTGGTCATTAACTTTGAGGTTGGTAGTGTTTAGGGTGATCAAAGTAAAATGAATGGGTTATTTCCGTTGGCTGTTAAAGGAAAATATATTGGTGATATATGTAGACCCCTCCTAGGGGCCCTAGCCATCCAGTTATAGATTTTTATTAACCTTCAATGAGCCTAGTAACAAACTGGATGTTATTTGAACATGTTCGCAAAGTTTCATGAAAATTTGTTAACAAGTGTAGACGGCAATTTGACACAAACAGACATCCATCAGATAACTTGTATTTATAGATATATACATATACGTGTATGTATATATATATATATATATATATATATATATATATATATATATATATAT
>NC_069002.1:37383190-37387072 GCF_001194135.2 Octopus bimaculoides | reverse complement strand
TATATATATATATATATATATATATATATATATATATATAGTATATGTGTGTGTGTGTGTGTGTGTGTGTGTGTGTGTGTGTGTGCATATATCTATATATGCACACACACACACGCGAACCACACCTTCACTATAACAGAAAATCCCATCTTATCACAACACATCTGTACGGATTTCCTTCCGCTTTTGATATGCACACACACCGAGTTTTTTTTAGTTTTTTTTTATTTAGCGAACAAAATGTTTTCAAATAACAAAAACAAAGTGATAAGGTCACCCCGTCCTATTGCTAACCCTTTGGGACGGGGCTTATATTTAATAGGGTTTTTTTCCTTCTTTTTGTCATATATGGTCCTTCTGGTGAAGGCTGGGTGTTGGCACCTCTGCTGAACCGATGAAACAAACCATCAACCAAGAATATATTTCTACTCTCGTTTCTTTGACCAACCGAGCAGGACGGAAACTAAGTTAATGAGTCAACGAGGAAGCCTCTGGGACCTAGAGTCTAGGTGGTCGTTCAATCAGCTAGAAATTGCAGGCAAAAATCCCTCAAATTGCATCACCCTTGTGTCTTAAAAAAAGGGATACATTAAACAATGTCCTACCAATTGTATGACAGGAAGGTCATCGCTGGAATGTCTCTAATCATATGACCTCATCGGTTTGCTCAATCAGAGCCGTCCTTTCCCTACGTGACTACTCGACCTGCTATCGATAGCAGGTAAACTGCCCATAAAAAGAATAAGACATGTTGGCTATTGTAGTCTGAGGAAGAGATTACTTGAAAATAAAAATCGATGAGATGGTCATAGTTGGCAAGCATTTGATCTGTATCAAAGTGAGATAAGCAACTAGTTTAACAACGGTGCAGAAATAAAACAAAATCATAAAATCACATCGCTGATTAATTTTTTAAAACAATATCTAATATATATTGAGCAATTTTATAAATTTCTTAAACTGCAATGAAATAAGACTGATACAGAAGGGGTTTAGCACTTACCTTGGTATAATTTCCGACTTTTATATCAATTAAATATATTGAGTGGTAGATAGACAGACGTATTGAGAAATAGAAAACAATTTGGTAGATTTTTTTAAACGATTTCCTTGTTGCTTCTGTAGTAAAGTTAGCGATTTATAATAGTAAAGTATAACAGGAACAACAACAACGTTCAATTATACTTTTTGGTGGGTAATGTTGATAAAAATATATTTAATGAAAATAAGGCGAAGCGGTTGAATGGTCCCAATTAAAGTAAGAATTGCCTTTCAGGTGGTTTCGAAAATATTTTATTTTCTCTCGCACAGGTAATTAATTTAAACAAATCATTTATTATGACTGACGGTATGATTAAACCCCACGATCGGGGTTCGAACATCAAATAATAGTATGATTTATTTTTTCATAGAACAAATAGTCCGGGTGGGCAAGCTGAAAAAATAAGTGAAGCAGAGAAATAACTGAACTGCTAGGTATGTAAAGATCCCTGATGTAATATTTAGATTGTTTTTCTTTTGTGTAGAGCAAGGAAAGGTAGAAATGGTTGGTGGCTTTTCCTTCGTTTCAAACGTTTGTTGTGAAGCCAACCACAGCAAGAGTGGTCGCAATTGTTGACATTTTGCAAACTGGGCTGATTTCCGATTTAATCAAGATTAAAACTGAGCTGCCACCCTCTCTCTCAAACCTGTTCCCTCTTTTCCTTTTTCTTTACACACACACTCTCTCTCTCTTTACTGTACCTTACTCCTACTCTTCCTCCCACTACTCCTCTGCTTAGGAACAGTTCTTCCTCACTCTCGCTTTTTTTCATTTTATCGCTTTCCCCCAACTCTCTTTAATCTCACTCTTTCTTCCACTCCTGTTCCGCTTGAAATCTTTTCTCCTTTATGCACACACAAGTGCATTATCATTTTCTTTCAATATAGCTTCTTTCTCTCCAATGCTTCTTCCTCTCGTACTTACTCTTTCTCTCTTCTAATGTATCCTCTTTTCTTGTTTATACGATTTCTTATCTTCGTCATACCTTTCATTGTAATGGTAGGATTCGTTGTGTGGTCGCCTAACCTCCTAGAAATGCCAATAAAAAAATCATCCTCAGATCACACCCTGTTGCCTTAAAAGGGAAGGATACGTTCAATATTTTGGTCTAGAAAAGAAAACATGATATTTGTTGGAAATCCCAAATCAAAACCTGTTCGTTCAGGTCGACTTAGGACAAAACAATAACATTAGCTCTTTCTATCAAAAAGCAATCTTCCCTCCTTTCTTTAAACACCTCCTCTCTTATGAATTTCACACCTTTCGTTTTTAATTGTTTACTCTCCATGTTTTTATCTAACAACTCGTCCTGTTTTTTTTTAACTTTTCTCTCTCTTTCTCTCCCTTGCTCATTCTCATCTGACAACTATTCTTTTATTTAACTCGTTCACTCCTTTTTCTTATATTCCCTTTCTGTTTTTCTTATTAAATTCTTCCTCCTCCTTTTTCCATATCTTCTTAAATCCTCCTTTCTCCTTTTTTAAAACTCTTTCCTTTTAACCCTTCTTTCTCCTCATACTGCTAATCGCGATCTCTCCAACATACTCTACATTAGTCTCTCTCTCTCTCTCTCAATATCTCACAAGACCTTAATATTTCCTTTTTTAACCCCGTTCTGCCAAATCTCTTTCTTTATCTCCGAGTTTTTTAACCTTCCTTTTCCTTCACTCGTTTTTACATCTTTTTATCTTCTCCCACTCTTTATCTGCATTCTCAGCAGCTACTCACTATTTCATGATAGCCTTTTCAAGAGAAAGGGTGATCGATCAGCCTCAAATAGCGTGACATAACAATCCTTCTTTCTTTCTCTCTTTTGTTTTTTTCTATGGATTCTCGACTTCAGAAAAAAATGAAATAACGCACCTTGATAAACAATTACTTCTGTTTCGAGATGTTAATTAAAAAAGTATTTTATCAATTTTATTTTATAAAGATAATTTTGTGCTCATTTGAGTATTTTTAATCCGTTTAATTGTGTAATGTAATTAAATTTATAAATATTTATTTCATCTGACACACTAATGCGACAAATACATATAAATAAGATTCTGTGGTAGCTGATGGCTGAATCTATCAAAGGAGAAAAGATCTTTTTTTTTTAATGGCTTAGTCATAAAAGGAAGGCTGCACCTATGACCATTTTTAGGGCTTCTGAGTCCGGAGGGAGAAAGTGAAAAACTAATGTCGCCTTTTCTTCACTCCATAAATATTTCCGATTAGATTTTTGATGCTCACTATATTAAATATGTCTACATTAACTTTGGCAAGAATGGTGGCGGATACTGACATGTTTCAGGCTTATTAGAGCTCCTCAGCGAAATATAGACAATACCTGAACTTTTCACTGCGAAAGTTTAACAATACTGAAACGTGTCTGCATTTTCATTATGCATGTCAAAAACCAGATCATGGAACTAAAACCAATTGGTTTTAGTTCCATGATCTATTGCAGGTTTGATGAGAGTGGTCACTAATTTAAAGCATGGAAGTATTCGTGAAAAAGTCCAGTAAATGTACTTTTGAGAAGCATGTATAATGGAATATCAGAAGACAGTTTTTAAACAAATTATTCAATTTATTAAATTATTACAAGAGTTAACAAGTAAAAAGAGTGAAGCCTGTATGTATGTTTGAACAATAGATTCAGTTGGAAGTCGTCATAAGCTAGTAGGAAACGGAGCTAGCTTAAACGAAACTATGCTGTTCATTATGAAGCAAAGTTATGGCTGATGTCAACCAGAATTTCACGGAGCGAAGTTAGCATAAATAAAATAGGCTGTTCAAGAGGTGCCAAATCGAGAGCGGATATAACTGAGATTTAGATGCACGAAGTTGGTGGT
>NC_069002.1:37381128-37382861 GCF_001194135.2 Octopus bimaculoides | reverse complement strand
CGGATGATATCTTCATGAGCATGAGTGGCGAAACAAATTTAGAGTTTAGACATCGTGTGAAACTATTCCCAAATCTCATTCCATGCATCACTGTCATACTTTCCCGTAAATGTCATCGTTTTCATCTTATATAAAATATATGTACGGTTTTAAAGCTGTATCAAATATCCTTTCTACTATAGGCACAAGGCCTGGAATTTTGGGGGAGGGGGATAGTCGATTACATCGACCCTAGTACTTAATTTATCGACCCCGAAAGAACGAAGGGCAAAGTCGACCTCGGTGGAATTAAAACTCAAAACGTAGCGGCAGACGAACTACCGCATAGCATTTCGCCCGGCATACTTAACGATTCTGCCAGCTCGCTACCTTCATGCTGTATTAAATATACGTAATTATAAATATTGGGTTATGTCACATTCATTGTTTACACAAATTGACGGGGAGCCACAGTTGTCACTTCCGATTTCTATCGCAGTATGATTTCATTTTTTGAAGACAATTTACTTTCACCATTTTATGACTGCAAACTGAATGTTAACCACAACAATAAACTTGGAAATACACGAGATAACCTCAGCGTGGTCGATCGACCTTGCTAACAACAGCCGTTACATCCACATCAAATCAAATAAGTAACGTCTACGGTCTTCATGTAAATCCTATAGACTTCATTTGGGGGTAAACAGAAAGTCACGGACAGAACGTCTTTGATCATAGCTTGTTCAATCAAAATGGTTAATTGTTTACTTTCACTTCCGGCTAAACAACAGCAACAATTATATTATTTCCAAAAACTGTTGTATTTGGGGATGGTCATATTGCCAGTTTAGCCAATAAAAACACACGCACTGTATATTTGGTGTTAATTTGCTTCAGCTTTATATTACATTACATTACATTAATCATATTTCGGCCAGAGTTCTTTCGTCACACTTCTGTAATTAAATTCTGACATTAGATTTCGATATTCAACTATTTTGCTGCTTCACCGATGTTTAAGCCGTGACAACAATTATGTCCCTTAAAACGAAACTCTTATTTCTCAATTGATGCTTCTTAACGTAGAAAAGATATTTCTTCTTCCTCAAACACAGATTGTCGTATATGCATCATTAATTATTTAATCTCTCTCCTTCTCTCTTTCTCCCTGTATATATATAAATATATTTATATATATATATAGCTAGGAGTTTTTTTTCTTCTTCTTGTGAAAATCACTTTATTAACAGACAATGAAGCCTGGTAGCAGCAAAAGGGGCAAAAGCAAAGGTAATTGTTGTCCTGAAATTCTTCATTAGTTTGTTTTTCTGTGATACTTATCTTGAAATATATATTCACAATATATAACTTTATTCGTTTCTGTGTTTTTCACTATTTCCCCCGTCCCCATCCTGGTGAGTTCATAACATTTAAAGTGTGAAAACTATCATTCATAAACTAAAATGTTATGATTGCATATTGAAGTGTAGACATTTCAGCTTGTAAGCTTTATAAACAAGCTCTGTTTTTTATGACTATGTCTCAAGCTCCGAATATTAAAATCATATCATCAACTTTATTGCAGAATATTCGAGCGGACTCTTTCATCCTGTTTAATTGATATTTGCATTTATAGTTATACATATTTATAGTTATACATGTAAACATAAGGGTCCACATGTGATTTTATATTGCTGTATTTCTGCGTAAGTTGACATGCATTATATATATATATATATATATATATATAT
>NC_069002.1:37379322-37380849 GCF_001194135.2 Octopus bimaculoides | reverse complement strand
TATATATATATATATATATATATATATATATGTGTGTGTGTGTGTATGTATATATTATATGTAAAAGAAAATACAGGAGGATCAGTTCGTGATGATTTTATTCAACATATTCCCCTCTCAGATCCACACACTTATTGCTGTGGTCTTTCAGTTTTTCTAAGCCCTGTAAAAGAACTTGGAAGGTTCTGCCTCCAGCCGGACCTTTCACGATAACTCTAAAGCCATGAACTTTTCAGCCCCTCCCCTCATGTGTATGTATACATGCATGCATGAATACGTACGTACGTACGTACGCGGGTGCTGAAAAGTAATGTGTATTGAGGAAGAATCGATCTTGGGGGAAGAGGGTAGGTGGAGAGAAGAGATCTGAGAAATGCTTAAGTTTTGTATATTTCTGTATTTTCTGCATAATGTTATCAGCCAATTAGTGTTATGTAAGAAAAACTCTTTCCCAAGGTGATCACAATAATACAGCTTATGTTGCAAACACACACATTGAAAACTATATATATATATATAAAGTAGTTGTATACTGTCGACTTAACGTGACAGTCCCAATAAGGGAATATACTACTGCTATTTAGCCCTAGGAAGCTGGACCGCTTCCTGTTGGCTTTGACATAAATATATATATGACATTATTTTACAAAATATTATCATTGTTTTATTAAATGACAAACGTTTTATTTATCTATTTTCAGCCCTCCCTCCACCAGGAGATTTCATAGCTTTAGGTAAACAGAGCAAGTCTTCATCTGAAACTGAGCTCAGAGTATGTTCCAGCAGTGCTGGAAAGAAATCAAGCTTGTCAAATCCAGACCGAAAGCGTGAACCCGGTGCAGCAGTGCCAGTTAGCTTGGCTAAAAAACCAAAACTCCTTGGTGCTACTTTCACACCTCTTGGACGTCCTTCAGATTTGGATAAAAAAACTTCTTCCATTGTCCAAGTGCCATTATATGAAGAATCTGCCATTGAAGGTCAGTACCTTTTAGATATTGCCTTTTCCTCTTTCATCGTCATCATCATCATTGTTTAATGTCCATCTTCCATACATGCATGGGGGGACAGTTGACAGGGGCTGGCCAGGTAGGAAGTATGTTGTCATGTATATTTATTGCATGTATGTGTAAGTGGCACTCACTCTCTCTCTCTTTCATACACATCTTTCATATACACGTACATGCATACATCTCTTTTGTGTGTGTGTGTGTGTGTGTGAATGAAGGTGTGTGTTGTCATGCATATATAAGTGGCACTCACACTCTCTCACACACACACACTATCTTTCATATACATGTACATACATAAATACATATGCGTACATCTTTTTTGTACGTGTGTGTGTGTGTGTGAGAGAGAGAGAGAGAGATTGATTGAAGATGTGTGTTGTTATGTATGCGTAAGTGGCACTCACTCTCTCTCTCTCTCTCTCTCTCTCTCTCACACACACACACTTCCATCTTTCACTTTTGACTCTCTTTCAATTTCTGCTCTCGTAACGAAAGATTACCATGGAGGGTATGGACA
>NC_069002.1:37362690-37379283 GCF_001194135.2 Octopus bimaculoides | reverse complement strand
CCCCAAGTAATGGAAAACCTTCATGCCAAATTTGGTACTGATTGATCCAGCAGTTTGGCTGTACATAGAGGAAACACTCACACACACACAGTGAATTTTATAGATATAGATAGTAAGGTTTGTGCTGAAGGAGATTTAGTTGCTGTTTCTAGTATGTTGAGTGCCTATATAGAGGCTCCTGTATGGTGATGCTAGCTGTGAGCTGAAAATTTATGTAGAAAACGATGAAGACGCCGATGGTAACGAGCAGTAATTATGACCAACATTTTGACCTAATTTAATTCTTTCTAACATCTTTGCTTTCAGTGGATGCTGCTGACTTTCTCACAGAAGTTCAAGATGCTCTTGACAGTGATATGGAGAGGGTGGATGGACTACTCTGTGGCGCAGTTAAATCTCTCCGTGCTAACCGATCCAAACCAGATCCGTGCCTCTACCTCAGCTTAATATACCTGGTCAGAGTAAAACCAAGTATCTTTCTCAGTGAACTTGTGACAGAGGTGAGTTAACACGAAGAGACACACTTGGCTTACTTCGTTTATCTTTTGGTGAGAAAAAGCAAAAGGTTAATCTCTTCTGGAATATTCTCTTATTCTTTTACTGGTTTTAGTCGTTGTTCTATGGCCATCTTAGAGTACTGTCTTCACGTGTTTAATTGGTTGTATTGAATCTAGTACTTATTTTATTGAATTCTATATTTAGTAAATGACTAAGGTACCTTTTTTGTCATAAAGAGACACAACTCCACACACTATTTTACAGCTATTATTGAATGATAGAATTTAGTTGAATGTCATTTGTATTTTTCCCTTCAGTTTTTTTCTTCAAAAAGAAAAAGAAAAAAAAACCCAAAGAAAAATTACACATTCATTTTTGTATTTATTTATATTTTCAGGCTTTCTGCAGTTTGTTAAAGCGTGATGTGTCCATCAATTTCAAAGCAAAAGGCAATCCATTGGTTTCAGTTCTAGCATGTAACATTTTGATGGCAGCTTACAGCGAAGATGACAACTGGCCAGATGATTTTGTCAAGGTAAACTGGGCCCAGCATTTCTACTGTGAACATTGACTTTTTGGCAGTCTTTTTAGCTTATTGGGGGATAAAATAACTTCTGGAAGTGGTAACGTCAAATCACTGAGGATGTTGGATTATACAGATAAGATTATACAAAATTGAGAGGAAAAGGAATTATTGTTGTTTAGCTCTTTCGTTATTCCCTGATCAAATGGACTGGTGCTCAAAATCTATTCCAGCCAGGGTTATCCCACTTTTTTTTTCAGCTGTAGTGTACCTTGAACTATGTTACCCCAGTATCCTTTTTTTTTTTAAAGATGTTAAGCTGTAATTTTTAGAGGAGATTTAGCTGCTATTTCTAACATGTCATGTCTCCCTTGTTGGTAGCTCAGTCGAGAGGGGTGACAATATGTTGTATTGCACACTTATCTACCCATCATAGAATGGAAAGACAGATAGTGTGATGGGGGTGAGTTGGCAGCATTGGCAGAGAACCTCCGAGAAGAAAATCTGGTAAGGTCTCTCTCTATTCTGAATTTCAGTTCCATTCAGGTCAGCTTTGCCTTTATAAACCTCTGACGGTTTATAAAATCTTAACAAAGCACAGGTGTCAATATAATCAACTAAAATGGCTTGAAACAACAGTTTGGTGGTGGCAATGGTGGCTGCTGCTGCCGCTGGGTGGGTCAGTGAAGTACTGACCCCCCACAACATTGATGACACAGTTTGGTGAGTTGAAGACCACTCCAATAAGGGTAGTGATATGACTTGATGAGTTTATGATCTGCTGACCTTTGACCAATAATGGTGATCATACAGCTGAGGATGGTGATGACGTGTCAGCCTTCCAGCCAAAGCCTCAATGGTTCAAACTGTAGCATTGATTTTTTCACTTCACCATGTCCAGACGAATACACCGGAATATTGTTGACCAGGACATTGGCTGAAAATAGCTAACATTGGTCAGCTGCATTGGTCACTACTGTTTTATCAAGCTTTAGTGATGAATGTATAGTCTCTCTATGTCAATGACCAATCGGTTATTGTTGTTGTTGTTGAGTCCTAACCATGCAGACTTATGATCAGAGACACTCAGCTGTGGTCATCTTTTCATGTCTCGGACTTCATTGACCAATGAGTCCTTCATTTTTTAAGATGTTAGGGTGTGATTTGAAGAAGATTTGATTGCTATTTCCAGCAGGTCAAGGGTACAGATAGAGGCTATCATGTGCCTTTTGACCCTTCACAAACAGGGTAAAAAATGAAAGCCTTCTGTCTGAAAAATCATAACATCTATTTATTCCATGCTTTGTTTTTCTCTCTAAATGAAATAGTGGTTTATCTATTCCAGTTGAGGCACATTCAATTTTCTAAATGCTCAGACTATTCTACTGAAATAGCATTTTATCAAAAAAAAAATGTTCTTTAGAAGAAAATCTTAGCTTCTCAGATTTACTTATTTTTCACTAAATTTATTTTGATTTTTTTTTTTTTGTCTGTTCAGGTTTATGTAGAAGACTCCCTCGGTGAACATAACTGGGTGGACAAAGAAGAGTGCAAAACATTTGTCGATAATATACTCACAGCATTTAACACAAAGACTCCCACAAAAAACAGATTATTGTCAAATATTGAAGGTTCAAAATCTGGAGAACAGTCTGGAAGTTGTAAGTTACTTTACAAACGAATATCAAGTTGACTTTGTAGAAAGCATCAAAGATAAAAAATGATTCATTTTTTTTTACTTTAGAATGCTCAAGTATGGCTGTGTGGTACGAAGTTTGCTTCCCAACCACATGGTTCTTCAACTTTTTTCCACTTCAACAGGAGGAAGGGCAGTGCCCACAGTCCTGCCTCAGGGCCTGTAAATCTGGTTGGGGAGAGAAAGGTATCTTCAAATGCTTGCACCCAAAGACCTGATGGTGGTGTTAAACCGGGTGACAGATTCAATCGATCATTTGACAATGAAAGATCGAACAGATCAATATGTAGTGTTAATATAAATATTGAAGTATTTCTCCTCTGTAAAAGTGAAGTTAATTAGTTCTTCACTTTATTTTAGCTATCAGGTTTAAGACCATGCTACAGCACTTTATATCAGTGATGGTCACACAAAGTTGTAATCTTGTTCTTACCTCAGACATTTAAGCATTGTTTTTTATGTTTCATAATTTTCCCTTTAATTCTGTTTTTTTTTTTTTTTTGTGTAACTTTGTATTTCTTAATTTTAAAAGTAAACAAATGCAGAATAAATCTGATGCAATTTTTCATCAGAAACAACAGCACAATACCTTAAATTATCACAAAACAAATGTAAATTAATAATTAAGCAATCTATTAATATGTTTTCCCCCCTCCTCAGCAAGTCCATCATTGAGTGTGTGTGAAGAAGAAGACAAAAGTATTGATAGTGACAGCTTCAAATCTGGCTTCTGGGATGCTGATAACTCTCCGATAACCCGCAGGTGAGAAATGTGATTGGTTTCGACTTATAGTAAGACATTAAACTTTGAGCTTTGAAGGTATGTCTGTAACTTTGACCTTGGTGTCGTAGTATTTAACCTTATTAAGGTATTGATGTGTGTGTGATTTTCATCTTGATCTTTGACCTTGTTCTAGGTATTCATTTGTGTGCATTTTATTTCCAGTTTAGACTCTAATGTGAAGGTTTCATCTCTATTTAAGGTTGTTAGTGAAGTGTGAATGCAAGACATCTCAGATATTTTTAGAATGCAGTTATATTTCTCCATTTTGTGTATTCTTTTCATTAAATGGCAAATTATCTGTCACATAATTATGAGTAGTACAGATGAAGATATTCTCATAGATATTTACAAAGTTTTCAAATTTGGTTAAGTTTATATGCTGAGACAGAATGTGAGTATTGAAAATTCCAGCTAATCTTTTGTTTGGAGAGAAATCTTTTCTTTTCTGTCTTTGGTGAAAGGCTTTGCTTAAAACTCTTGTCTGCCCATGACATACAACCATGTTCAAATTTGCAAAACTTTACTAAATTTTTCGTTGATGCAGACTGTGATTAGTTCCCCTGGGATATATTTTTTTTATTTTCATTTTCCAACTTCTTTGCTTTTTACCTTAGATACGTTTACCAGCAAGAGATGATAGAATCAGATGTCCTTGAAATTGTGAGAGAACAACTGAACAAACGTCAGCCAATGGATGGTTCAACACGCAACCTAATCCGGCTTATGACAGTCACTTGTGGTTCTGGGGAGATCCGTCTTACTGCAGCACAGCGTCTAGAAATGTGGCTACAAAATCCAAAGGTTGGTTGTGTGAATTTTCATGCTTTGCTAGATTAAAATGTCAGCATGCATATATGACAAAGCACAAATATGTTGATAAAAATTGGGTATAAGAAGCATCTTATGGGGTGTGCAGGTGAGATTGTACTGGTATTGTCATGTGGATGGATGAGGACAGATGTATAAAGAAGTGCTGATGGCTACATATGGAAGAGGCTATATTAAGATATATATAATATTCTAGATCCATTTCAACTGATCTTACCAATCAGTTACACAGTATATTTAATAATCAGGTGATTATCTTAAGACTGCACTCTTCAGAGTGGCTGGTTTGGTAAAAAAATACAGCAACAGCTTTCTGTTATGAGAGGTGTCACATCTGGTTTGTCACTACTGTGAAAAAGACAAAACTAAGCCCCAGCAGACAAGAGATGGGATTCCATGAAGAGTTTTGACTTAACTCTTGATGGAATCCCAAAGGTTTTGCTAAACTTAAACAGTTTGTAATTTAATCTGTTATCCTTTGTGAAATATGACTAAAAAATATTTTTACATTTTCTCCCATTACAGTTGTCTAGATCAGCTCAAGACCTTCTACTTTCTGTCTGTCTCAATTGTGACCAATCATCTTCCATGGATGTGGAGACTATTGTTCAACTAACCAAAATTCGACTGAAAACTAAACCTCTAATTAACCATTACCTTTCAAGTCTGCGGTAAGACTTTTTCTTTTCATTAACTCATTCCCTGATTATATTTGTTATGAGTTCTTGTGGCATATCCCTAAAACACTTCTGATTGAGCCCACTTATGGACCTACAGTCAGAGGTTTTCCATCCATGACTTGTCTTTTTCCCGCGTGAAGGAAACCCAAGAACACATCATTCAACAGGCTCTTTGGGTCTGGTTTGAGGGACACTTGACTGCTATTTACAAGTTGAGACACCAAGTAGAGGCTCCAGTTGCCTGTGTTTTTCAATTCTTTTTAATATTATGATTTTGAAGGAGTTTGGTAAAATATAAAACAATTTACGTAGTAGTTCTCACTTTTTGAGTTTCTGATTTGTGAGAATTTGTGTGGCAAAAATGAAAATAATTTATTTTTATTTTTTAAAAAATTTGTGCTTAATTCAGTACATGTTACCCAGGACATGTCTGAGTGGATAAAATGTGTGGCCAAGTGGTTAGTGTTGCACTCATGATTTAGCTATTGAAAATTGAAATCTCTCAGCGACTTTTGGGACACCTTGTATATTAAATGTTTATAAGTCAACCCCATGTTCTACTGCATTAGCAGTGCTTTTTACATTATTTATACAGTATATTATTTATATTGTATGGTTGCATAACAAAATACCACGTACCTACAAATCATTAATATTTACGTAGCATCTCCAGGAATGTGTTTCATATGTAAATTGGTAAATCCAATAGCTTAACACTGCTGTATGCGGTGGCTATGTAAGCAATGTGTTCAGAGGCAAGAATGGGTTAGATGGGTGCTGATGAAGGGGCAAAAAACCCCTGAAATATGGCATATACACTCATTACTCATTTTTATCTTCAGTCTCAATGTTTACATCTTGATATGAAATATTGTAGCAAAAAATCAGTGCTGGCTATAATTTATATCTGTAGAAATAACCTTAACAAAATAATGTAAAGTGCACTGCTAAAACAGCAGGATGTGGTGTTGACTCATAAAAAACATTTAATATACTTTATAGTATATTGTAGTTGCATAACGAAATACCATATACCTACAAGTCATTGATAGTTCTTTAGAGTTAAACCTTTTTAGGGGTTTTTGGTTCATGGTGATTTTGTGGTGTACATTATACCATACATTGACATTGCATAATTAGGATTCTAATTCTGAAATGGGTAATATTTGTGTAGAGGTTTCTTGTGTGTGTGTTTGTCTCTGTTTTTATTGATATAAAGTTATTGTTGAACCAAACGATGTGACTTGGCTGTTTGATGAATGTAGATCAATGAAATATAAAATAAGTACCAGACTGAAATAATCATTGCAGGGTTGATATGATCAATTAAGCCCTTGAAATTTAAGTTCCAACATAATCATAGCCTGATGGTTGAAATCAGTAAAAGGGATAAAGTACACTGGGGTTAATTTGCCTGACTGTAATCACTCCATAATACTGTGCCAATGTTTGAAATAATTATATTTCTTTTTTTTTTTTTTTTTTTTTTTTTTTTTGATATAATTACAGAGAACTTCTCTCCCAAAACTCTGAAAATTTACGTATGATATTAACCCAGACCATCTACAATGAGTTGTCCAGTGCTCGTAACCCTAACAACATGGCTTTACTTGGTGTAATATGTCAAAGTTCTCCAGAAACATCTGCTAGAGTAAGTATCGTCATAATCGTCGTCATCGTCATGTCTATATTCCATGCTGGTTGCACTGTGTCTGAGGTGACGGAGTGAGATAAGGTTGCAGTATCTTAGACTCCTACGTCTGCTCGGTCACGGCTGATTTTAACATCATCATCATCATCACCACCAGGAGCTTCTGTGTTTGCTGAACCTGAATCAAGTAGCTGTCATACTTACATTAAATGACAGCCATAATACTTCCAAAAGAACAACAAAAGTCCGTGAAAGATGGGATGTGTTTGCTTGATCAAGTCTGACCTGAGCTGGACACCAACTCACCACTGCCTGTTATCTTCTTCGTGATCACCACCATCACCATCACTACCATTGCCATAGCCAACAGCATCATTACTGTCACCACTGTAATCAACATCAGCATCATCCTAGCCAACATCACCACCACCACAATTCCCATCATCAGCACCAATATCATCACAATCATTATCTTTGTTACTAATATCACTATTTTGTTTTTTCTCTCCTCCTCATCTGATGTTCCTAATGTCTTTTGCATATCTCTCCTACAGATCCTTGCTGAAATCTTCCAGGACCTGTTGGTTAATAAAGAAGACTACCTAAGAGCATTAAGGGCTCTATTTAGGGAAATAGTTCGTTCATTGAGGCATGATTTGAACTTTGTGGCTTTCTGTTTGGGTCTGATGCAAAAACGAACTGAGACTAAATTTCTTGATATGGATCAAGCATTTAAAGTAAGTATTCTTTTATTCCATTATTCTCTTACTGGTTTCAATATTTCTATACAGAAGTCATGTACGGCACTACCTTCAATGGTATTAATTATGTTAACCTCTGTTCTTGGTCTGCTGCTCATCTTATGAACCACTATTATTATCGAATAGCCAAGTTTATCAGAGTTATGTCTCTCTAGATAGTTAACTCCCTTGTATGCATCAATTTACTCAGATGTACTTGTGTATGATGGGCTTCTATACAGTTTCCATCTACTCTGCAGTGTTTCTCAAACAGGGGTATATGCTCCACTAGTGTGAGGAAGGATATTTTGTGGGAGGCATGGAACTTCAGAATGGGGAGAATAGGGTGTAACAACTGAATAAAACTTGTAATAAAGTTTTAATTAAAACTCTCTCTCTCCTTACCTAATTAATTAGGGCAACCAACTTTTTCCAATTTGCCAAAACAAATTGGGCCCATGCCTTCAGCTACCTGACACAAGATAAGATGACTTCTCTCCAGTCTCATGGCCTTATAAACTTGTGTGAGCTCATGATGGCAGATCATCTTGTAGGAGTAGGTCTTGAGATCCTCCTTCAGCACTCAATGCATTGATGGTCAGCTTATTTTTGCTGTGGCAGCCAGTTTTCTGACAGAATAATGAGAATATCACCATACGTTTTCTCTGAGGTGTCTGCGCACTTCTTTTTCACTCACGTCCAGTTCAATCACTGGTGGAACCAGTCTCTTGAAATTTCTTGACAATTTTCCAGACTGTTCTGTTAATCTTAAGCTTTTTGCTAAAACTGTATTACTTTCACCTCCTTTGTGGAAGATTATAATTATGTTTCAGTCTCTAGCCATTATCTAATTTATATATCTGAGTTTATTTAGTCTTAAAGAAAAAGAAGACACACTAAGCTTTTATAATGATGTATATTTTTCATATCTTATCACATTTATTGATAGTTATTAAAGCCCGAAACTTTGGTTGCCTTATTTTTGGGACACCCTGTATATATGATGGTTAGGGTGTTGCAGTGACAACTGTGACATCCTGGTTTCAATTCCTAGACTGGGCGGTGCGTTGTGTCTCTGAACAAAATATTTCATTTCCCATTGCTCTGTGATCACTTTGATACCTGACGTGGGGCACACTGTGCACCTGTTCAGGCAATGCTGATTTGAGGGAGGGAGCGAGTGAGCTAATGTTCAGCAGATATATCTGATCACTGTATCATTTGTTTTTTCTTTTCCCTTTTGTAGTTTAGCTTGTGATTCTTTCGTTGTTCCAGCCTTACACAAATCTCTTTAAATGCTTCACCAAAAGTACCTCATATATATATATATATATATATATATATAATTTTTTTTTTCTTAGGAGCGGTATGTTTTGGCAATAACTGATCTTATCACTTTGACCATCTTGGTCGGAATCACACCTTCAGTGAGAGAAGCTTTTGGCAATTTGGCCCGTGGTGATCGTAAAGGTTAGTAAAGTTATTACACTGAAAAATAGGATGATTGACAAGGTTGCAAAAGCAACAACAGCTTTGAAAGCAAAAATATAAATAATAAATGAGTGGAAATCAAATCAGTGAGTGTGTTAGATAATAAGGCATTATTAAGACAGTATGACTCTCCCTAGACACAGCATATTTCTAGTGAGTCATCCTAGAATTCAAAATCATCTATTTCTGGTATGTTCTTAATACATACTACTCTAGTGCATCTTTAATATGCAAAGCTTAAGTTCTCTGCTAGTCTACCTTTGATTCCACTACATTTCTTGCATGTCTATCGTTTACATTGGGTACAGTTTATGGAATTTATACCTATTTCATTACTTCATAGTGAGCAAGGCTATTTCCCTGAAGATATCAGACTCCTATCTTCTTTCTTACTGACTAGAACCTTTGCTAAGGCTTCCATGCTCAGAATTTCCTCTCTAATTTTCTTATAGATTCAGCTATGAGAGCTAGGTCATCAGCATATACGTGTTCCCAAGGGCATCTAGTCTTGAATTCTTCTATGATGGCCTGTAGGTCTATAATAAATAGGGGGGAACTGTGGACTGAGCCTTGAACTACATCTATGCTTAATTCTTCGCTAAACTCATCCAGTTACAAGCCATTCATCTACACCAAATTACTGAATGTGGCAGAAAGTGGATATAAGAATGATGATGATGATGATGATGATGTCTTTGGTATTTTTTTTTTTTTTTTTTTTTTTTTTTTCATTTATAATTTTCAGATTTGGAAATTCTTCACCAATATCAGCAGCAGGTAACACTTATTCAACGAGACAGTGTGTGGTGGCTTCACACTGTTGTACCAAGTATAGTTGAAATGAAACCACATGAATATGTTCACTGGTAATGACTGCTTTTTTATCCTTGAATTCAGAACTCTTGCATAATTTTATCTTTTGTTGTTGTAACTAGGGTGGTTAGATGGCAGAATTGTTAGCATGACTAGCAGAATGCTTAGTGGCATTTTGTCTGAGTTCAAATTCTACTGAGGTTGACTCTGCTTTTCATTCTTTCAGGGTCGATAAAATAAGTACTAGTGACACACTAGGGTCAATGTAATCGAGTAGCCCCCCCCCCCCCAAAAAAAAAAATTTTAAGCCTTGTGTCCATAGTAGAAAGCATTATTATGATTAGGATGGGAGTGGGTTGGTATTATTGAATTGGTGGGTGGTGGAATGGCAGAATCAGTGGAAAGGCCTTATACGACCTGTTCCAGCACTTTAAGACCTGCTGGTCTTGTGCCTAAATCAAAAAACTATTATTATTGTTGTTCTTGTTGTTAGAACATCAAACAAATGGTTTGTGTTTTTTGTTCTGATGCTTTGCCTTCTGAAATCAAATTCCACTTTGGTCATCTTAGGCTTGAAAATGTTGTGAGAAGAAGAAGAACTACTTATAGAGGGAACCAGCTGTTGAAGTGGACAGTTATATGGTCAGAGTGGCCATGAAGGACATGAAGATGGGAGAAAGTTACAATTCCATTGAGATGCTGAAGATATGTGGCAATTAAGACTCAAGCTAATCTCTCACATAATCTATCAAGTATGATACATAGGTATCATACCAACTGATTGGTTATAGCCATCAACAGTCAACTACTACAGCAGTTAAGGATGTTTTATAAAGAACCAACTACAGACATATCAAACTGATTGATTTGATTGTAAAAGTAACAGAAAATGTATTTGCAGAATTGATTAGGAAGAGAATCAGATAAGATGCAGTTTGGTTTTGTGCCATGTCAGGGTACAACCAAGAAGTTTTTAGCTAAGAGTATATAGAAAAGGAATACCGTAATATATTTTAAAATTGGCTTTGAAATATTAAAGTGGTTCCCTGTCTCCTTGTGCAGTGCATGAATAAGATTTTTGGGATGCCATGTATTTGGTAATGAATCGCTAACATTCCAACATGGCCATGTTGCGGCTCTTTAGTCTTGTTTTCCTATTATTATGAAGATCTCATTTGATTTCAGTTTACATAAAGTCTTGTTTATGGAAAGTACTGAGCATTACCACAACAAAGACAACTGGCCCCTGGAGTCTGACCGTGCGTAAGTAGTATTTGCAACAATCGATTGACCCATTTTTCCGACCTAACCCTATTTTTGGTAAGAGTATGCTTCTTTTATAGCAAAGTCTTTTTCCGGTTAAGCACTGTGTCAACAACACACATGCGATGAAGTAATAGTTCTGTAAAAGCAGGCATCACTGTAAACTACTTCTTTCACTCTCACACACACACACACACACACACACACAATATGAACTCTTCTTTCATCTTCATTATCATTTCATATACTTTTTCTGTGCTAGTATGGAGTGGACAAGACTGATTGAGGCAGTATTCTATGACAAGATGCTCTTCCTGTTGTCAGCCATTGTTTTTTTTTTTTTCTAGTAAGATTTTCGTCCACTGGTCTTAAAAAAATTTGTGATATATTTTTCATTGGATTGTTTTTTGTCTTTTTTTTCCCTCTTTCTTGTTATTAAGCATTTCAATTGTGTGTGTGGTGTTTAATTTTCTGCTGGAAGCATGGAAAAGTGCATCTGATTGGGGAGCTTCAGTAGAGGTGAATGAGGATCCTTTTTGCCAGATAAAATCTCTCTAAAGCTTGGTGTGTTAACTGTGATTTTGCAATTGATTTATTTTAGTCATTAACCTCATCACCACCACCACCACTATCATTGTTTTAATATCTACCATACTTTTATGGGTAATAATCAAAACATCTCTTATGCTGTGAGCATAGAAAGTCAGATTTAGGTAGACATATGTGTGTGTAGTCCACACACACACACACACACACTCACCATCTCTCTGTCTCTCTGTCTCTAGTTCACTCATGTGTGCCTCTTCACTTTCACACTTGGAAACAATTTGTTCAAACACTAGACATCCATTTATGCATCTTCTTTGTACTCAATTATTCCTATCTTAACAATTATCTCTCTCTCTCTCTCTTTCCACAGCTTAATGCTCCGCATTGCTTCTGAAGTCCCTGTTCTTGAAGATACACTAATGCGTGTCCTCGTCATAGGTTTGTCTCGAGAACTTTCTCTCAGCTCTGCAGATGCTGTTGAATTAGCTGACCAATTGATCAAAAGAGCTGCTATGATTCGACTGGAAGGTAGGAAACATAAAATTCTGTTTTCACATTTCAATTGACACACAATTTTTTAATCTTTTCTTTTACTTAAGTCATATGACCAGTATTTGGCAATGGTTGTTTGTTGGTCTTGTGGTCAGATCCTTGCATGTAGGGGCTCACTGCATTATCTCTTTTTATCTCAACTTGAACCCATGTCGAAGCTGTCAATTACAGTGACTCACTTTTTGTCTCTCTACATATATTGCTTTGTTTCTCATCCCTTTTATGTCTGCTTTTCCTCTGCTGGTCCGGATGGGAAGAAATCTATTGTCTCAGTAGTCAGCAGCAGAACCTTCCTGTCACCTCACTGTTTTTCAAGCAAGATATTTTTTTTATTCTTCACAAGTTGAAATCACTGAGCTGCAGAGAATATTGTTTTGAGAAGATGCTGTCAATCAAATGGTGTCAGTGTGGAGACACACAGAAGTAAAGACTCACAAACATATGTATAGATGCATGTGAGTGTGTATGTTTGTATGTATCATCATCATCATCATCATCATCCCTGCTCCATGCTGGCATAGTTTGGCAGTTCGACAGGATTTGATGCAGTCCTTGCAGTCACTTTACAGTGTGGATTGGGTGCTTTATTCTTGTCACTGCACTATGGAGCTTGCCATGCAGCAGACATAACTATAAACCCTGCGGGGAGGGGGGGGGCAGTGTAGGTTCTTGTAGAGGATCTGCATGGCTACTCACATCTAATAGGGGAAGGAGAAAGAAAGAGAAAATGAGGAATAAGAGCTGGGAGAGATTCTGAGGTGGCCTCACAAGACACTAAGTAGGTTGAAGAATCAGTTTGCCAGATAGGATGTGACAAAGAATGAAAGGATGAAGAGGAAAACTGCCAAAGTAGGTTGTGTTGAAGGGTAGATGAGCAGAGGCACAAGTTGGGGAGACAAGGGGATAGAAAAGAGAGTGGGTGGGTGCAGGGCAAGCAGCTGGAGTAGTGGGGTTGATACAGTTGTCAGGGATGAAGGACAGGAGAGAAGGATGATATGGCTGGGTATTCTGTAGGAGCCTGGGTGGGAGAAGAGGTAGGCCTAATGCATGGGAGGAGGGAATGAGTCACTGTAACGTGTGTGTGAAGCACACAATACATAGCACTTCCAGTCTTGCTGACGAAGCCTGGTCTTTTTGAGAACCTTGTATTGCCAGCGATCTGGCCTTTTGTCATTTCCTCCCTGTAGTTCAGAGTTCTGAGGTTGGCCTTAACCACTTCATTTCATGTCTTCCTGGGGTCTTCTTCTGCTGCAAGTTCGAGCCACATTTAGTGATTGGCACTTCTCTATACAGTTGTTTTCACCCATACACATCATGTCTCTATACAGCACAGTCTTTTTTCTTGAACACAACTTCTGATTCCTTTTATATCCAGCTTTTGTCCTAATTATTTCATGCATGCTCACAATGCACATCCATCAGAGCATGCTGACTTCATTTTCTTTCTTACTTTTCAAGTCCTCTACATTTAAGGCCCATCTCTCACTTCCATGCAGCATTGCAGGTCTAATATAAGCATCATATAATCTACCCTTCGTTCTTTGTTGCCAGCAGTGATAGTAGCTCCCTGGACTTTCTCCAACCAGTTCTCATTCTAGCTATGTGGGTATATGTGTATGTGTCTGTGTGTGTGAATGTACAGGTCTTTTTTAGATTAGTGCTTTCCTGGGGTGAAACAGCAACACCATAAAGGAGGATGCATTTTGGATGCAGTTTCAGATGCATTATGTCGGTACTCCACTTGCTAGAAATAGCAGCCAAATCACATTCTGCTGTCTTAAAAGGAGACATTGTATTGTGCAATCCTAGTTACACTACATTGTTACCTCCCTATCCAGTATAAATAGCTAAATTTAACCCTTCTCCCCCCAAAAAAAAAAATATAAGTTAACCTTACAGTCTTTCAAAAGGAAGAAATAATGACATGGAAAATGTATTTGTAGATGTACAAAAATTTGGAATTGTCATCGCTAGAGTGCCTTTGATCAAAACTGATTTGTCTGCTCAGTCAGAGAAGACATGGAGCTAAAGAACACTATATCCACTTTTGTTTTCATGGTGTCATTACTTATTTTGTTATACCTTATTGTTCTTTCAACATTTGTTTTTCACTTTTCAGGTGTTGAAGTTCTTCGAGTCACTCGTCTAGAATTTGTTGATGCTCTAATGAATCTTTGTGCCTATCGACATCCTGAGAACATTGTTTTACCAAAAGGGTGAGACTTGGATTTATTTATTACTTGTTAACTGGTTATGTCTATTTATGTTTCTTCTTTTAATCATTCACTAGCTGGACCAGTGAAAACTTCACGGAAAACATAAAAAATGTTTCTTTGTGTATGAAGGCCTGTGGAATGAAAATACCTTACATGAAAAGCAGGTACAAGTTAGTTAGAAGACTGGCATCTTGCTGCCTCACTGGCTCTCATCCAACCTTTAACAGAAGAGAAAAAGCAGACAAAAAATGATAATGTTAAATGAATCGCTCAGTGGTTAGAGTGTTGGGCTCACAATCATGAGGTAGTGAGGTCAATTCTTGAGCAAGACACTTTATTTCATGTTGCTCCAGTTCACTCGGCTGTAGAAATGAGTTGCAGTGTCACTAGTGCCAAGCTGTATCGGCCCCTTTTGCCTTTCCCTTGGATAACATTGAGACGGGAGGCTGGGATGTAATTGTTAGCAAGTTTAACAAAATACTTTGTAGTATTTGTTCTGGCATTTATATTTAGAATATATAAGATGGTGTCGTGAACTGGTCCGTATCTAGCCAAAAAAATGATGTTTTGTAAACGAAAAAGCACGAAGGAAAGTGATAAGAAACCACTATTGCATTCAAAACGTGTTCCTAGTAAGGTACCAGGTGTTGATAGTGCTAAATGGAAAGTAAAAATTTATATAAATTTTCACCAGCATCATCATTTAATGTCCATTTTTCATGCTAACATGGATTGGACAATTTGATAGGAGCTGGCAAACCAGAGGACTGCATCAAGCTCTACAAGTAAGCTTAAGAGAATAACAGGAACAAATCTGTTTAGTTATGTTTGTAAAATATCTTTAATATAATTTTGTATGTTTACTTAATGATTCTCGTATCACTACTTTAGCAAATATGAAAACATCTGTGTCACTGATGAGATCATAAGTCATAAAATATGTCCACCTCTGACACTTGTCTGAATAAATCAAGTTATTAATCTTGACTAATACTGTATTTTTCCTCTATCAGTTTCTTAATGCTATTTGCATATATTCTGCATAACTGTTTATAGCATTATACATGTGTATGTATGTCAGGCTACCAAGAAATTCAAGAAGAAATATAACACTATAATAAAGACTGATAAAATTGTTAAATTCAATTTGTTGATTTCCAAGATCTATATTTTATAATTTTCTATATTCCTTTCTTGTACCTTAATTCACTCTTTTTCAACAGATATACTCCACCAACTCTGGCCATATCTGCACTTTACTGGAAAGCTTGGAATATGTTGCTTATCATTGTGGCATTCAATCCCAGTACTTTTGGTGAGTCATTTGTTTCATTAGTCTGTAGTTTTGTCTCAGAGAACTATGGGTGTCAACTTGGGAAATAGAAAACCTCCAAAGAAGCAGTATGGTGAGCAGTTTAGTCTGTAAGTTCATGATAAACTCCAATTTAATATAGATTTAGCTGAAATGGCATCCCTTCTGTTTATAGTAGTGAAAGATTGTTGGTCATTTTTGATAACCTTTTAGATCTGAGCAAATGATTTTCCTTTGTTTTTTTTTTTGACATGGATTGACCACTCTCCATCATCTAAAACTTGTACTGGATGTCTTCATGGACAACATTTCCGATCATTCTTTCTGATTCATGGAGATCTTTTGCAGTTGACCTCATGGATTTTCTGGGATTTCTGTCAGTGATCTGCTGAAATTGTTGTGTATTATCTTTAATTTTGTTTTCTGTTTAGGACAAACTGCCTGGGAGAATTACCCTATTTTGAAATGTTTAATGGAAATGGCAATGACCAAGTAAGTTGTTCTTCCTTTTCTTTTTGTTTTTCTTATCTACACAAATAGGGAAAGCAACAACAGCGAATGCGATGTGTGTGCAGCCCAGTTTTAGAAGAGATACACTGTGTATCTGCATGTTTTAAGAGGTAAAAGTTGATAACAAGAAGGGCATCTGGACCTTAAACACCATCTCAAACAAAGGAAGCAGAAGATGGGGCTCACAAGACTAATCTGTTAAGAGGCAATTTGGCCTTAAAACGTTTTTTCAGTTGTGGTGAGAGTGTGTTTGTGTGTGTGTGTTCATGAAGGGAAACAAAGGTGTGACGAATATGTAGCGAGGAAGCAAGTTGATAATTGATGACAAATGAACTCTTTTCTGCTCTCCATCATAAATACACACACACACATACATACATACATACATACATACATACATATATACATACATATATTGGCTCCTGTAGGATTTTCGAGCGAGATCGTTGCCAGTGCCCCTGGACTGGCTTGTGCGGGTGGCACATAA